>NC_050465.1:11933481-12233481 GCF_903995425.1 Onychomys torridus
AATTATGTTTTTGACACATTCTTGGGCAAAGTGGAAGGTGGAAAATAATATTAAGGAAACAGATTCTTTTTAAAAACTGTATCTGGGGATCTATGCAATTACATCATGAAAAAGAAATTGAAGATCCACATCTAAGTGGAGGTCATGCAATCTAAATTTTTGCCAACAAAAGTGAAAAAATGTAGATTCTAATCAATGAGAATTGTCAGAGGAGTGAGTGAATCAAAAAGACTAAATTTTATGTGTATAAAGCAATCACTACATTCCTTAATCTCAGTTCACATGGTTTTGAACCATGATTTAAAATTTGTATTTTGTTAAGTGATTTTTGAAACTCGTGTAAATATGTGAGGCTTCTGACCTATAATCTGTCTGTCTATTTATCTATCTGTCTGTCATCTATCTATCATCTATCCATCTATCTATCTATAATCTATCTACCTATGTGTGCGTGTGTGCGTGTGTGTGTGTGTGTGTGTGTGTGTGTGTGTGTGTGTGCTGTGTAAGTGACTAAAGCTGGTTATTTTGTTATAGAAATAATTTGTGATTATTCATACAAAATTCCAGTGGAATCACTCATATTGTGTTAGATTCAAATGTAAAGAAAACAATGGTTGATAAATGGCAAGTGAGTTATAATATGTGTTATATTTAATACTTATGTATATTGCAATAAATTAACAAAATTAAGAAAATTATCTTCAGAAAGCTGGCTAGTCAAAGGATGTAACTTACTAAAAATTCAAAAGAAAAGTTCAAGATTCTGTTTTGTTTTGTTTTGTTTTTAAAATAAAATACAAGCACTGGATTCTTTTGTGCTCTGCACCATGCAGACACCAAAAACATCTATCCCATCTCTATGTGGTTATTTCATGTAGTTCCCTAAATTCATTACTGAAACAAAAATTTATTTTAGTATCTTTTGTATTTTACTTTTATTTTCAACTGGTATAATAACTGATGTTGTAATATAATTTCCCAACCTTCTAAAAGCAAATGATGCTACTTTCAGGTTTACTGATGAGAATAAGAGATCTGTTCAATACATTTCATTTATATTTCTATTTATTTAGACTCATAACACAGAATGAAAGGGAAAAATAAATACATATTTTATTCATGTCATCAAATGTTCATCAAAACATTTAAATGAAACTATTGTACAATCTCAAGAACCATGTATCTTTAAGCAAAAGATGAAATATTTAATAAATGTAAATTTTAAGGTTGCTACAAAGATAGGAATTTTACAAGGAAACCATAATGAATGAAAAAAAAAACTGGAATGTTGGCTTACATGAAGTTAAATTCATATGTGACTAAATAAAGTTCTTGATATACTATAACATACCAACCTCTAATACAAGCATTTATGTTGGGAGGAATCTTAAAATTTTGCCAACATAGTACTAGTGGAATACATATTGCAACCAGTGAATTTTCATATGAAATGAACACTTCTCTCAATTAGTTGTATTTACAAAATTAGGCTCCAGTATGGAAAAATGTGCTTGATACAACAGATGTGTCTTCTGATAGTAGAAATGACTGTGAACCTGTAGGAATTGAAATATTAATCAAAACTTGATAGTAATAAAGATTATGCCTTTATTTAAAATTTCATATGAAAAGTTTTAAAATGCTCATCCAAACTACAGATATGCCAACAACATAGAAGCTAATTATATTTGCTAATAATATATAATTATATTTTATTTTTCTTAGACATTGAGAGAGCTGGGTTTCTAAATGTTTTTACCAAAATTCAAAACTACAAGGAAATTCAGGCTATAATATTCTGTACACATCTGTAATGCCAGTACTTGGGGGACAAAGGAAAGCACGTTCAAGGGCCCCCTGGACTACAAAGACATGCTGTCTCCTAGGGTCTAGTAACATTGGTTGTGAGCTTTGCCTTTAATAGCTGAACAGAGAAAACCTAGCAAATCGTTATTTTCCCTTTTGAATGAACTGTGACTTTGTAAAGCATCTCTAGTGATTACATTTCTCTATTTAAAACAAGCTTTCAGGTTCATCCATTTGCCTGCAAACCTCATGATCTCATTGTTTTTCTCTGCAGAGTAGTACTCCATTGTGTATTTGTACCACGTTTTATTTATCCATGCTTCAGCTGAAGGGCATCTAGGTTGTTTCCAGGTTCTGGCTATTACAAACAATGTTGCTATGAACATAGCTGAGCATGTACCCTTGTGGTATGATTGAGCATTCCTTGGGTATATGCCCAAGAGTGGTATAGCTGGGTCTTGGAGGAGACTGATTCCCAATTTTCTAAGAAAGTACCATACTGATTTCCAAAGTGGCTGTACACGCTTGTGTTCACTCAGACTCAGAAAGACAAACATGGTATGTACTCACTCATAGGTGGATACTAGATGTAAAACAAAGTTGACTAGACTGCTATTCACAACTCCAGGGAGGTTACCTAGTAAAGAGTACCCTAAGAAAGACACAAAGATTGCCCAATGATAGAGAAATGGTTGAGATCTACATGAGCAAACTGGTCGTGGGTGGGGGTGGGGGAGTGGGGGTGTGGGGGGTGGTAATGAAGGGCAAAGGGTGAGGGAAAGAGAGCTTAGGGGAGTGGAGCTCCCAGCTGGATCAAGAACAGACAGGGAGAACAAGGAAAGAAATACCATGATAAATGAAGACCCCATGGGAATAGGAAGAAGCAAAGAGCTAGAGAGGTCCCCAGAAATCCACAAAGATACCTCCACAATAGACTACTGGCAATAGTCAAGAGAAAGCCCGAACTAATCTACTCTGGTGATCGGATGGCCAAATACCCTAAGTGTCATGATAGAACTCTCATCCAATGACTGATGGAAGTGGATGCAGAGATCCATGGCCAGGCCCCAAGTGGAGCTCCAGGAGTCCAATTGGAGAGAGAGAGGAGGGATTGTATGAGCAAGAATTGTTGAGACCACGATTGGAAAAAGCACAGGAACAAATAGTCAAACTAGTGGAAACACATGAACTATGAACCAATAGCTGAGGAGCCCCCCTGGAACTGGATCAGGCCCTCTGGATAAGTGAGATAGTTGATTAGCTTGAACTGTTTGGGAGGCTCCCAGGCAGTGGGACCAGGACCTGTCCTTAGTGCATGAGCTGACTGTTTGGAACCTGGGGCCTATGCTGGGACTCTTTGCTCAGCCTGGACAAAGGGAGGAGGGGACTGAACCTGCCTCAACTGAATCTACCAGGCTGAGCTGAATCCCCAGGGAAGTCCTTGCCATGGAGCAGGTGGGAATGGGAGGGTGGTGGATTGGGGTGAGGGCAGGGGCGGGAGGAGGGAAGACAGGCGAATCCGTGGCTGATATGTAAAATTCAATTAATTATAAAATTTTAAAAAATAAAACAAGTTTTCAAACACATTGTACTAAAATGAAATAAACTTGTAATGTTTAACTTAATGAAGATAAACTACTATTTGTATTGGTTTATGACTAACTTATTTTAAGAGAAATTTCTGAATACCTTTACTATTGAAGATTTATTTGTAACTTTGTCTTACATTGTTCATTTACAGTAAAGCAAGATTGTATGGATAAAAAAATTTAGCAATATTAATCCAACTATAATTTTCTACCAATAAGGCTTCTTCTAATAGTCAATATTTACCAAGCAGTTTTGTTAAATTCCAGACATATGTTATTTGAACCTAGAAATGTTAGAGAATATCTGAATAGACAGACATCATAAAAAACAGAAGCAGCAATATATAAACACTAGTGTGGCAGGAACTGTTTGAAGGTCTTAATAAAATCAAACCCGAGGCCAGGTATTGGGGTGAACACTGCAGATCAGAGAAGCAGCACAAGCCACAGACACCTCACCTCGCCATTTCCTCAGCTGATCCTGTTTCCTCAGTCTGGAAGCCTCTGAGTCCTCATCCAGATTGAATCTCAGCTGAACTGCTGCTCAAAAGCCCAAAAGCTTAACCTACTCTAGTTCCTGGCCCTCATGCCTTTCTGCTTTCTGCCATCACTTCCTGGCATTAGAGGCATGAGTCACCATGCCTGGCTGTTTTCAGTGTGGCTTTAAACACACAGAGATCCAGATGGATCTCTGCCTCCAGAAGGCTAGGATTAAAGGTGTGAGTGCCACCATTTTCTGGCCTCTATTTCTGTCTAGTGGCTGTTCTGTTCTCTGACCCCAGATAAATTTATTAGGGTGCACAATATTTTGGGGAGCACAATATCACCACACACTACTATCTGTATCACTTGATTATAAAGAGCATGTGGCATCAAAAAGGATTATTTTCATATTTATATTATATTTAACATATAAAATCACATTTAACTTATATGCTAAAACTGCATGATTTTTAATAATGTTTTACTCAATTTAACAATAAAATTAATATGCATGCTATATATTAGGTAAATGTAATTTTATTATAGATGAAGTATACCATTCTTTACTTCTCTTTATGTTTCAGATTAAAAATTTGAGTGCACACTATTTTTGTTGGACAAGAAAAGTTACAATTGTTAATAGAATTTAATTTTTTGTCTGTTAGTTTGTATCATAAATGTACAATTTCCTAGATGTTGAAAAACATAGGTATAATCTGTTGAAATGATATTACTTGATTTATGATATTTCAAATGACAGAATCATGCCTAATGTTTTATGATAAGTGGCAGCAATAATTTAGTTTAAAATATTCTGTAAGATAACTGAGAACATATATCATTTTCTGTCCCATTCCATTCAGCATAAAAATGAAATGTCATTGCAAAAGATAAGTTATAGTTATAAATCCTGTCAAACTTTTAATAATGTAATAACAAATCTTTTCATTGTATGAGAGATATATATCACATATATATGTATGTGTACATATATATGTACATATACGCACGTGCCTGACTATTTAACTGTCCTGCTTTATTTTCTATTCTTCAAAATATTTCAAGTCAGAGCAGGTATGTGTACATGTTAGAAAATTCTTTCCAAGAAGGACAGCTGCAACCCTTTACAATGTCCGTCGATTTCTAAGTTTCTAATAGAGACACCCATTCCAAACAATATTATGCAAAGGCATCTCACTAATTGGAATATCTAGTTGATGTGTCTTGTGATGATTCATTGAGAGACAGAGGCTTAAATAGCAGCTATTTATATGTTAATTAATAAAGTGACATGCAGAGCCTTGTGATTACACCATGCACACAGAGTATTGAGCATATTGCCGCTTTCGATTTTCTTCCACAAGAAGATGAAGAGCTCCCCATCCAGCAGCTTTAGTTTGGTTATGCAAATGAACTCTGTCTCATTAATAAAAATCATCCTCATCATTGAGAATAATTCTTATGGAAAAATAGCAACCGCTTGCATATCTTATTGCTGATATTTGTCAGTACTTTGACAGAACCTACTAGAAGTTTCTTTCAAATGCGAAACTACACTTAGAATTGGATTGGAGAACAAAGAAACACTGGATAATTTGAAATTGTTAGAGGATAAATTCAAAGGTGAAGCATTTTCTAAGTCATCAAAGAAGACAGTTTGGTAACTGAAAACATTATTAAACCACATACTATAGGCAGATAACAATTAGCTTTTCCTCGCTAAATACATGTGGAGAGCAAACTATGATAGAATTTTTGCGTAACAAGGAAAAAAAATAAGTGGCATGGAAATCTAACATTTTTGCAGTATTTCCCCATGAATTACTGTATTTTGAACCACTTGACAATTTCTAACACAGTAAAGCACCTACCCTCTTAGATTCAGATATGAGAAGGAAGTCAATAATTTCCCCTTGGTTAACCTACTCAGTTCTGCTGCTCTTGGCCAAGTTCCCTCACACATCTGTGTTTCACTACTACTGACTGTTTACTACATTTCTGGAGGTTGGCTGGATGTCGGCTTAGATGACAGTGACTCATCCTGTGTCTCCCTCAAATGATGGGACACTCTAGGCATATCCAATTAAGGAAATACAGGAGAAGTCAAAGAGCATGAAGAGATGTAGTCACAGTAGTATAAGTTATTTTCTATGATCCTTTTATGATAAGTAGGTTTGCTATTGTACAAAAGGCCAAACTAAGTTAAGCAGTTGACCCAAGATTCAGTGCAGGAGTTATGAGAATACAAACTACAAATAAATGAGGAATCATACCTATAAAAAAAACAATCATATGTCCTGAGACCCCAGTGGTTCTCAATAGTAAGTAAAATGTGTTCAGTTTTATGGTGACATGTAGAAGTCTCATGAATGACTAAATCTCACAAATACCAATTTTAAATTCAGAGAATAAGGAAAAAATACTCATTCAAATAAAATATTCTGTCGTCACTATGTTAATTTTAAAAAATCTATGCAATGTACTTACCCAGAGGAGAAAAGCAAGCATCCTTCTTATCCAGCCATGACCCCTGTTAGATACAACAGTTATTTACCTGGCAAGATATTCCCACTGGTGTAGTAGCGGCACAAATATAATGAGGTAACAAAGAACTTTCTGACTGGATTTAAAGCCCAAGCTACGAGGTGGAACTCATCCATGGCTAGTTAGGCCGTAAGTTATAGGGGAAGGACCTAAAGCATTAAAAGAACTCCAAATGTCCTATTGCTGTGTCCATACATCAGTGCATCTCTAAGGACGCGTAGGAGAATTGCCTTCTTGCAATAGATGATGATTAACACAGAAACCCACAACTTGATATGAAGAGTAGGGGACTTCAGAATGCTCAGCCCTAAATGGGATGTCTGCATTGCCATCCTCCAAAGCTCATGGATCTTCATGTAAGAGGATGTAGAAAGAAGGTAAGAGCTAGAAGTCATAGATGATCTTATGGAAATAGAGTTTTCTAGATGCCTCTGGGCAGATGCACATATAAATGCACAGATTTTGAACAGAAAGCACAAGACCTCTGTGAGTCAAAACAAACAAAAGCCCAGTGACAGGTGGGTAATCAGTTTTATTCTTAACTGAGATGCTATTGGCATTTGCTAGCTTCTGGGAAATGGAAAGTCAGTTTTCTTAATAGTGTGACCTTTAATGTACCAACCACACTCCTGGGCAATCCCCAGACCTAAGCATAGTTGGCCAACACAAACCTGGCTTGATAGGTTTCAAAGGGAAAGAGAAAGAACATGAAACTGTTTGAGTAGGGAGGTGGATTTGGATCTCAGAAGAGGAGAGGGAAGTAGGGGTGAGTATGTATAAAATCCATTGTACAGAATTGTCAATGAAATAATAAAAATATTATTAGGTAGCTTTCTTGAAGCCAAGAATTTCTTCTACTACTGCCACTTACCGGTAGCAAAAAAACAAAAACAAACAAACAAAAAACATGTTTTCTTAGCATGTCCAGTTACACACTCTGGAAATGATTATTCTGTTGTTATAGTTTATTCTTGATTCTTCTGAGTGCTTGGATTCACTTATAGACCTTCCTTTTTCCCAAAATGGTAGCTTTTATTAACCTGGAAGATAGCCTATAACTTGGTCCAATCTCATTCTAAAAATGAATTTATTAGGACAACTTGATGAAAATGTATAGAAGTTTCTCTCTATGAGATTATGTCCCATTTTATACATCTAACAATATATTAACAATCTCTCAGAGATAAGCATCTATTTCCCTGGAAATGTCTGTCTTTTGTGTGTGTGTGTGAATGTAAATCCTTTACAGTGATTTTGTTGTTCAGGAGACATTAGTAAACATTTGGAAACATGTTCAATTGCCACTATTAGTACATAAAAAATATAGAGAAAGGATAGGGGTTATTCCTAAATATATTTCAATGAAAAAGAAACCACTTCCTGGGTTAGATTTTTGTCTTATTTTGTTTTTGTCACCTTCAAACAAATCTAAACATATCTGGTAAGAGGAAATTTCAAATGACAAACTCCCTTCTTTAGATTTACATTTAAGCCAAGGTTTGGAAAATTTTCTTCATTAATGATTAACGTAAGAGGGTCAAGTGTACTGTAGGCACACGGTCCTAGGTTATACAAAAAACTGAATTGAGAAAGTCATGAGAGTGACTTTTTCAATCAGTAAGCAATATTCTTTGGTGGCCTTCCCTACAAGTTCCTACCTTGAGTTCCTATCCTGACTTCCATTCATGATAAGGTGTAACATGAGATAAACCCATTCTTCCCCAAGGTGCTTTTGTTCATAATGTTTATCACAAAATTAGAAAGACAATCAGGACACTATACAAAAGAAATAATTATACAGCTCCAACCTCAACAGTGCTGTGGTTAAGAACCTGTGGTTAGTCTAATACTCGACTTTGTCGTGAATATTTTGGACCTTGTGGTAGAAGTTGATGGTACTGCCACCCATGCTCTCCCCTGGAAAAGAATCTTTCAGTTCACTGTGTTTGTATTAATTTATAGGCTTGAAACAAATGGAGTTGAAAATCATTTAAACTTTCTAATATAGAAAATCTTTTTCTTGTGTTTACTGTAAAAATTCAGCAACCTGTGTAGAAATTATTCCTGTAGTTAGAATGAACTAAAATAATGACTTGCCCTGTTTTCAGAGCCATAGATTCAGAAGCTATGATATAGATATACCTTGATCTTTGCATTATATCCAGTTGTGGTTTTCTGTGATAGTATCTAATTGTTGTAAAGAGAGGCTTTTTTGATGTTATCTACAGGTATCTGTGGTATAAGGAAAAGATTTAGAATATAATAAAACATTTATTGGTCTAGAAAAATTATGGTAGTAAAACTTTTTTCTAATATCCATGACTTCTCTAGACCCAGAAGCTAGGTTTTCTGTAACAAACATGATATCCATACCATAATACTAGGAAGTCTGTGGTGAAACAGTATTTCCTGGAAATGGCTGCATAAACAAGACCAGAACAATGGCAATGGCAATTGACATGTAAATATGAAAAGAGGAAAGATTCACAGGGTCCCATTCAGAGATGAAGAACTACAAACAGCTAATGATTTCTAGAAGAAGGAGAATTAGCCTTGCCCAGAAATGAGCACCCTTATTGATTGTCCAATGATGAATGGTCAACCCTGAACATATATATACACAAACAACAAAAATGAACTTGATGTGGTATATTTATATATTTATGTATACACACACACACACATACACATATGTAACAATAATGATCAATTTATTTGTTTGGTTTGTTTGCTTGGTTTTTTTCTGTTGTTTTTATGTTTTTTTTTTTTTTTTCATGTGTCCTTAGTTATACACAGCTTATCATGGTAGCTCTTGTTTTTCAGCAAAATCTGCCTGTCAGTTTGTTCAATAGAACAAGTGGGTAAGAAGTCTTTTACCAGATAGCAGGCTGTTGTAAGAGCAATAATAGAGGAACTCTTTCCAGATCTATTATCCTTTGGGATGTTTGGAAGTAACAACCTTTTTTTTTTCAGAAAACCAACACAAACTATATGGAAGTGTGAAGATTCAATTTAGGAAGAGATTAAGTACTTATCAAAAGAAGCACAAGTCAATTCTTCTCATTACATTATAAATAACCACAGGGCTTTAAATTCACTGTCTTCTGCTTTTTTTCTATTTCATGTTAAACAAGAATTCTTTGTTAGCTCACAAACATATATATTTGTATTTACATACATATAGGCATACATACATACACACACATACACACACACACACACACACACACATATATACAACACTATGGTATATATAATAGTAAAAATATGTACTATGAACACTATCACAGCATGATAATTTTATAGTATGATAATACAAAGTTGAAAACTATATAAAGTTGATCTCCAAGTATAACTTTAAAATTATCTAAATCAGAATTTACTGGCCTATTTCCTTGTCTCTAGAACCATTCCTAGACTTAATGTACATTATAATCTACAAGTATAATTGGGCTCTAGAACCTTTCTTAAATTTATTGTACATTATTGAAATAGCCTTTGTGGAACTGCAGAAGTGAAATTATGGTTTCCTACTATTAAATATCCAAGAAAGAAAAGGTAAAATATGGAACAGTTTCTTTTAGGTCAGGAGACTCTCCTTGCTTTAGATATTATTGCCTTGAGAGAAACATGTTTTGAAATTTTTTCGTTTGCATATCTTTGAGCATTTTAAAAGTAACATGACAGGAATTTCCCCATAAACAGCAACAGTTTTTTCAATGACAGTGAAAAAGACTCTTGTTTGAATGTGGGACTAGAAACTAAATAAATAAATAAACTTAATAAAAATCACATTTGAACTACCAAATCTTTTTGCATGATATGATAACCAACTATGCAATATACATGATATATATGCATATACATCTGAGAAAGAGACACTGAGAATGAGTAGCCTTGTCTCTTGCACTACAGTGAGGTTTCTTTATTGGCAAAAATTAGTAGGAATTATTCTACCAGTTAACTACATCGTTCATCACTTAAGCACCATTTGTGTGACCAAGTAAAATGGCTCTCCTCAGATTGCACATTTTGGTGATATAGTGGTTGGGTTGGTTTTAAAGAAAATGGCCCTCAAAGGGAGTGGCAGTACTAGGAGGTATGGCCTTGTTGGATGAAGTTTGTCACTGTGGAGGTAGGTTTTGAGGTCTCATATATGCTCAAACTGTGCCTGTTGAGATGGACTGCTTCCTGTTGCCTGTGCAAGATGTAGAATTCTCAGCTATCTCTGCAGCACTATGTCTGCCTGCATGCAGCCGTGTCGTGTCATGATGATAATGGACTGAACCTCTGAACTGTAAGCCACCCAATTAAATACTTTCCTTTATAAGAGTTGCTGTGGTCATGATGTCTCTTCACATCAATAGAAATCCTAACTGAGACAGTGGTATAATGAAACACACAAATACAAGCCCATTGAACTACATAGCTTTGTGGCAAAAATGTTGCATATTAAGACACCAGTTTCATTTTGGGCAAGGGATGCAGCTTAGCCAATAGATACTGGACTGTTTCTTGTTTGTTTGTTTTGGTTTTTAGTAATCAACTTCATACTTACAAGCCTGCTATTTACATTGTAACTTTTGCATTTTTTTTTACTATTTATGAGATTATTAAAAACACAACAACAACAAAGCCATATGAGAATAATTTTTCCTCCTTTTTTCATGACTGATAATTTGAAACTCATGAGTACATATAATATTGTGACCAAATGAAATATTCTGGTTTTATTTATCATCTGTAGTCAAGTCTAGATACCAATATTTCTTTAATCTTTTATTTTTATAGTTTAAATTTTAAAACTCAAATTTTGTTCTTATTTAGGTTACTCTTTTTCATTTCTCAGGCACATCTTCAGTATATACATATAACTGTCACCTTAATAGGAATGTTGATTATTCAACTGAATGTTGTACAGTGATGCCTTTAGAGGAAATTAATCAGTGAATGCTGAACTGATAGATTTTTTTCCTTACATAATGACCAAGCACAGATAATAACACTAATATAATATTTACATAACTAAATATGCAAAGATGCAAATGTAAGAAATTTCCTAAATACATATTGGCAGTTCTGAGCTTAATTGAGTCATCATTGTAAGCACATCACTTTATCAATGCCCTTATCTAGCAAATCACCTGGATAGAAGATAAATCAAAATAGCCAGGCAAGAAATATTGTTAATGATTCACAACGTTCATGATATAATGAATCTCAATTCAGGAAATTATTCTGCCCTCCAATGACTGTTAAATCACATACCGATTGTTTCTAAACCAGCACTAAACAGAGTCCAAAAACAATTAGCATCCTCCAAAATGTAGGCATTATACAAATATGTACAACAGAGAAGTGCATTTATAAAGCATTATCTTTTTTAGTTACTTACTTTTTAATTAAAAATAGATTCTTCTCTCATATAATACACCCTGACTACAGTTTCCTCTCCCTCTATTCCTCCCAGCTCCCCCCACCTCCTCTCTGCCCCAGATCCACTTTCCCTCCATTTCCCTTCAGAAACGAGAAAGTCTCCAAGAGACAACCAAACATGACCAAGTAAGATACAACAAGACAAGGAAAAAGCTCTCATCTCACGGCTGGACAAGGAACGGATGGAAAAGAACCCAAAGAGCAGGAGAAAGTGTCGGCAATACTCCTGCTTCCACGGTTAGGAGTCCCACAAAACCACCAAGCTACAGCCGTAAAATACGTGAAGAGGACCTGGTGCAGACCCCTGCAGGCCCTGTGCTTGCTCCTTCAGTCTCTGTGAGCCAAAATGAGCCTTAGCACTCTTTTATATACTATTCCACTAAAAAATATATATATTGAAAGTGCCTCTTTTTCTTTGAGATTCCAGATACTTAAATCTTTCATTTTTTTTTTTTAACTAAAGACCCTTCATCTTTAAATCATATTTTCTTTTTCCATTGTGGCTTTCACTTTTAAAGTTAAAAACAATAATACAATTCATTTATCCAGTTTCATTCTGCCACAGAGATTCTTTGATGTGCTTCTGTCTTCCTTCATTAGAAATTCCACAAGTAATTTTTTACATTATGCATTAATACTCTACTCAAGTGGAGAATTAACTATCTTGACACTGAATTTGTCTCTATCCAGATTAAATGGGGATTGCTGTTCATGGAGTTCAGAGGGTCCTATAAAATATCCCAGAATTCTGATTACAGCAGTATTTAGTCATGTTCAAGCTGTGTGAGCTGAACAGAAGCAATCCACAGCTAATATAATATATTAGAGGTCTTTTATTATTCCTTAGAATCAAATGTAAATATTATTAGATGTAATTTATTGTCTTCCTAAAACTCTATATATTTCATGTTCTTATAACTGTGTTTACTAGTTAGTATAACAAATTTATTAATTTATTACTGAAAACTGACATTATAATTAAGTTGAGGAGGCCAATACTTCTCTTCATGTTGGTTTCCAGCTTCTGTGTGTCTAAGAACACAAGAACATGAGCACTAATGATGATAGTATTTAATGAATTATGACCCCTATAGTCTTACTTGCTATTAGTTTGGTAATCTTTATGTACATGTTGATGTTCGATCTGTCAGCCATTTGTGGCATAGTCCATATACCTCCTTGACTTCCAGCATGCCGCATCTTAACAAATGTGCCATCCCTAAATTAGGGAAGCTTCATAGTCATGCAACTACCAATCTGCCAGTTGCTCAACAAAGAAGATGACTATCAGATTATAAGACTATAAGAGGCAGGAGACAAATTACATTGGTGAATTACAGGGTTGTTTAAAGACTAGTGCATTCAGCAAGATTTGTGCACTGCTGTATTTGAAAAATCATCTTACCAAAAAAAAAAAAAAGAAAGAAAGAAAGAAAGAAAAATCATTTTACTAGAAAGGGAGTGATTGTGAGTAATATATAAAATTACCTCCTGTTGGGAATAATGAATGGGGGATCCCCATTGTTACATGCCAGGATGTCAATTCATACATTGTCATCTTAGGTACATTCATGTCCATGTCACCTACAGCTTCAATGAATTTTTATGGGAATTTCACAGTAGTGAGATGCACCCAATAATGAACATGAAAATGCAATCAGATTTGCTTATTTTATTTATATTGTTTTAACCACCAAAAGAAGACACAGGGATATATCACAAGGTGCTAATGGACAGCACTGATGATGCTTGCGCAGAATCTTTTAAATTATATTTATTCAGTAAAATCTCACACAACTCTATATTCATATATAGATGTTTTATATATATGGTGTATTCATTTATGTATCTTTCTAAACTATTATTTTCTTCTAGAGTTAAGCTGAGCAATTTTACCTCCTTATAAGCAATTCTGGTCAAGAAGCATCTTAAAATTCAGTAGTGTGTTTTATTTGCAGTTCAATTCCTAGGGTAACATAAAAAGGAGAAATTATATCAATACCAGCTTCATTTAACTCTCTCTTCATAACAGCTTTGGTTCAAGGCTTCTCAACTCCAGATTACTGGAGCTGTATGGGTTGTTGACCAAGGCAGTATTTCTTAAGAAATGGCATTATAATCCACATCATAGGGTGTATTTCTTTAAAAAATATTTTAATCTGTTTAATTGTGTGTTTGTCTATCAGATAGATAGATAGATAGTGTGTATGTACACGTGTGACTACAGTTGCCTGCAGAGTCCTGAGGTCAGAAGCCATTGCTGAAGTTTTAGCATGTTGTGAGCCACTTGACATGGCTGCAGGGAGAACCAAACTCTGGTTCTCTGAAAGAGCTGCATTAGCTTTAAAGTGCTTAAGCATTTATCCAGCTCCACAGGAGGACTTTCACAATTCCAAAACCAGCACCCAAGCTGCTTAGACACCATTGGAGTATATATCACTTAAATGTTGACCAACATAACACTAATACTCTGAGATGCTAGAGGCCATGAAAATCGTCAGTGTCTTATACAGAAACAAGAATCATACTCAACAACATTAAAGCCAATAGACCCTGGAGCAGCCAAAATGTGCTACAAATGTACATATATATATTCATATTCATATGTGCATACATATATAAATAGGAGTAAGCATATGAATATGTATATGCATGCATATATACATTGATATATATGTGTACACATGTATGCGTGTATGTTTACATGTATATGCATACATATCCATGTGTGAGCATGCATAATACAGATACATATATGTATATATGTGCACACATGTGCACACCCACATTCAGACACACACACACACACACACACACTCATATATATATATATATATATATATATATATATATATATATATATATATAACAAAGAAATAGACACCGTGAGTTTTTTAAAATTTACTTTATAGTAGAGGACCTTCCACACCGTTTCTACTGTGACCTTACATTCTGTTTTATTTCACAAATACACAAATTTTCCTGAAAAATCTTTTAAATCCATATTATAAAGATTGTATGTTTGAGGTACTGTGTAAAAAATATTTTACATGGAATAAATTTATTATTTAAAAAGTTAGGGATGTTTTTAACATTGTCACATCAAGTGACTTCTGTGAAATATTAAGTAACTTTGTTAGGTTACTAGAAAAATAGACTTATGAAATTCCTCCCTGGGCAACCCGCTTTCAGAGGTGCTGTGGATATCGCTCTGTGTAAATAAAGTTCTGATTGGCCAGTGGCCAGGCAGGAGGTATAGGTGGGACAAGAGAGTGGAGAATTCTGGGAAGTAGAAGACTGGAGGGAGATACCGCCAGCCGCCGCCATGAAAAGCAACATGTAAAGACACCAGTAAGCCACAAGCCATGTGGCAAAGTATAGACTAACAGAAATGGGTTAATTTAAGATAGAAGAAGTAGATAACAAGAAGCCTGCCTCGGCCATACAGTTTCTAAACAATGTAAGTTTCTGTGTGCTTTCTTGGTTGGGTTTGAGTGACTATGGGACAGGTGGGTAAGAGAGATTTGTCCTGACTGGGCCAGGCAGGAAAATCTAACTACACAGAGGCCTTCTGACAACGTAGTGATTTTCTTCAGTGGCACAGTGAGATTCATACTGAGAAGGCTTGTACAAAAATGCAATGTAATCCTATAACCTTTGGATTGTTTTTTCAAGAAGGTATTACATGAAAACATGATTTATTAAAGTCCATCTCATGGTATACATTTCAAAGACTTAAATACAAATTTATCTTAAAACCACAGAAGTAAGAAGTAGTAATTTTACAACCCAACATAATGAATTTTCAAAATCTCATTTTTGTATTATGAGACATAAATTAATAATGACTGTCAATTGAATCAATCATTTATCTTTTGAACCAATGAATTTCCCTTAATTTGTATCTTGAGCTTCTGAGAAGAGCAAAATGTATATTTCTGTATACTGTGGAAAAATATTTCTTCATATATAGGCAACTGAACACATCAAAATCCTTGTCTGCCATTTGTATTGGCCTGGCAACAATCACTGACATGAATCCATGGTGCAAAAATGCGTGAAAATTATTTCACCTACCTGGTAGTTTTACAGTCTCCTCAGCTGTTGAAACAATCTGCAAGGCTGTTATTAGTGACAACCATCACATGGAACTTTATGGTTCCCTGAAACTGTTAATGGTTCTGCTGACACTGTAAATATAGAACATGAGCTCTACTTTTGGTAGCTCTTAACAGGTGAGAGAGAAATAATACACCTCAAAGTATGCAAAAGACTTTCTCCTACACTTCAGACTAAGGCAGACCACAAGTAGATCAACTCTGGTAGGAAGAAGTCAAAGATTCCCATGTCTTCAATCAACAATCATGAAATCTTGGACGCTACATTTGTGACTTAATTTCTACATACTTTCCACGTTTCAGCTCCTTGATTCTGGGTTGCCATGCATGCCTCTAGTTAGACTTTGTTTCTTCATTTCTGCTTATTTTGGAATTCCTGCAGAATGAAACTTTGGTGTCAGAGCTCAACATATTTTCTGAGACACTGTACTTGTGAAAATTTCCCCCTGCATGCAATCTTCCACTCATCTTCCTGCATGATCTTCCCTATGCCCATCACATTTTTAAGTTTCTGTTTTCTTGAACCATTTGCTGCTCTTGAATTAAAAATATCTTACTCTGGTAGGCCTTTTAGGAATACTCTTAGTCTGCCATCTACATGATGTTTACTCTATCCACTCTTTATCTGAATACTACTCAAATGACTTTATCATCATGTTTAATTGACTTCCTGAAAGTCTGTCCTGACCACACACAGACTATCTGAACCAGTGCAATTATCTTGATAGAAATACTCAGTTGCATTTAGAATTCTGCATAGTGTAATTGTTTGCTTTGCTTTGACTTCATTTTTTTCCCAACCAGTGTATAGCACTTGGAATAAATATAATAAATTAATATAATGTCAAGATTTAGATGACAACCTTAATGTCTTAGTCATCTAAGAACCAGCTAAAAGCTGCTCACAAAGTAATAAATGACTCAAGACCTGAGTTCACAGGAGATGCCTCCACCCAGCCAGCTCACTGGATACTTAGGTTGACAGATTTAGAGGAAGCATTAAAACTTCTGAAGCAGCTAAAGTTAGAGTGCTGGAGAGGAGATGGAAAACCCGGGGCATATCTTAGCTAAGATTTTACAGCACATTCTGTCAGAGATAGCCCGAGAAGGTGCATCTATATGAGGCCCTGCTTATCATTCTTTTCTCCCATAAAATCATCATCCTACCTTTATGACTAATTCCCAGGGGTGTAGGATGTTCATGTGTTCATTTTGACTCTCTATAAATTGATACTTCTTGAATGGAGACACTCTAAATCCAAAGCATATTTTATCATTAGCCCTGATGCCCTACCACAGTACAATCTATTTTATTCTGTACAACCAAACAGCTGCTGGCACCCACCAAGAGCATCTGGTTCCATTTCCTGTTGGCAAGGGCCCCATTAGCAGTAAAACAGCTAATGCCTTTTAGATGGCCTCGTGATTATAGTTTTTATTGGTACCCCAGGTAATTGAGTTAATAAATTTAATTGCTAGTGCTGACACTTCCTCAACCCTCCTCCTCTCCTTAACATCTTTCCCAGCTACTCTCAGAAAAAAAAAAATGGAGAGAGAGGGAAATTCAGAGATACCATTAATAAGAATATGCATCTAATGGGACAGATGACCTCACAAAACACTTCTGAATGACTTGAAAATGTCACTGGGCCCACCCCAGTTTGTTTATGGCAGCATGTGGTACCATGACTCATGATTACTACCCTGATCCTTTCAAGATAATTTATAGAACCATGCACATGACACTGAGCAATACCTAGAGTGTACAGTGTGCTGTCACAAAAGTTTCCAAGGTAGTATTTATAGCTACATAGCAGAATATGGGCACAGGTTCTTGCATTTCTCAACGAATAATTCATATACTACACTGTAAATCACAGTGAAATATTACACATTACACAATAAAACTACAGCAGAGAAGAGACCATTGATAACTGAAATCTTCTCTTGGGAGACATTTTTAAGATTTTGCTGAAAGAAAAAAAGATCTTGAACTATAATGCATATTTCTCTCATGATGGCAGTCTCCTCGGTGTCTCTCTTTTTGTTTTGGTTTGGTTTGGTTTGTTACCCCATGAAACTTCCTACTGGGTAATGCCATATGCCACACTACTTCTGCACCACCACATTAAAAACTTCATTGAAATATTGGAAAGCCTCAAAAAATGTACTCAGTTGCTGAATTAAGAGAGCTTGGTGTAAACACCAAAGGCTCAGACATTCAGTGTCACAATTTATATCAGCCAACAAACATGCATTATCCAGATTGCTTTCATGCCTGACTCCAGCTCAATGACCCCTTAAATTCTTCCATTGATCACCAGGCCCCTGCCTCTTGGCTCACTCTTTTGTATAATTGTCTGTCATTGTTGAAAACATCAACTCATATCAGAATTGCTGTGATATCCTACAGATAACCAATCAGTAACCAATCAGTCATTTTCATAACTGTTTCAAAATATTCTTATGTTTAATTCTCATATCCCATGAGACATTGGTTGCCAACAGGGGGGGCGGGTACCTTCTATAGCTTATTTGGCAATGCCTGGTGACAATTTGGTTTGTGATAGAGCCACTCTGGCAACTAGTGAAGTGTTCTGAGGACATTGTGGATTGCTGAGCATGTTACAAAGAACAAGAAACCCCATTGCAAAGAGAAAATAATTATACAGACTTTATGAACAATCATCAATCGAAAACCCTACCAAAAGACACCATTTTTCCTGTTATTTATAAAGGAGCAAACAGAGGCTCAGAGGCAAAAGAGCTTATCAGAGTCTCACAAGGACTTCAAAGAACAGCTCAGTTTTTCTGACACTAACATCTATCATCTTCCTACAGAACAATCTAGGTTCCAGGAGCTTTTAGAAACTAGAAAATTATGTGGAATTACCAAAGCAAAGTGCTTTAAGTGCTATATACTCCAAATCATGCCATATTAAAAGATCCTTATTTCCAGCAATTATGGTAAAAAGAAGAAGAGGAGGAGGAAGACAGGGGGAAGAAGAATAGAAATCAGTGTTATTAATTCCTGAGTCATCTCTACAGGCTCCTATTAATTTTAAAAACTAATAACAGAAAATTTGCCTAGAATTTTATTTGCATGTTTTTTCTATAGTTTACAAAATATGAGTGAGTGTGCCTAAATTTAAAAAGAAACAAAATGTTTCACCTTTCTTCAGAGTTAAGTTATTCAAACTCATGCAATTCGCTTGGATTGGGAAACTCATGGTAGGATTACATAAAGGACAAGACTAAATCAACTGAGTAATAGGCCTGAATCAGGGGGCACAGGAAGACAATAAATTAACAGTACTCAAAGCAATATCTGTTAAAATCAAAGACCAAAGCTAAGCCAGAGTTCTGTGTAGCAACGTGAATCCCAGAAAATAAGGTAGATAAAAATATCAAATACGAGATGAAAACTAATAACTAAAATCCACAAAATGAGACAACTGCAATTAAAGCCAGACAAACATCTAGAATAAAGTCAGAGGTGTGGGAATGATGGACAGGAAAGGGAGAACCATAAAATACTTGAAGAAGCTTTGTTCAAATTGCAAAGGCAGAGGGTCAGTGTCCTTCCATGTTGTACTGCCTACAACTGGCAGGAGTGGAGTACAATCACTTTCCTCCGTTTTGATCCAGTGCCTTAAGCAGAAGATAAAAATATTCAGATATTTTTCTAAACTAACTTTGTAAAGATTTGGGTTCTTCTTTAGTTGCTCATAATTACTAAGGAATTCTATCAGGTGATCCTCAATCTCATACCTATGTGAATGTAACGGATTATGACACTCAATTGAGGTTTTTTGTTTGCTTGTTTTGAAATTTAAGCTTAGTGTTCAAATCTCTTAGCTGTTGCAATGGTTCCCACATTATGATGAATGTGCTCCCATACTCTCATGTGATAAGCACATTCTGGTCACTGGCAGCAGGCCATAAGGTGGCATGCTCTGCTGCCACCTAGAGGCAAAAGTTAATATAACTTACCTGGTACAGGATGTTCCACCATGCTAATGAAGGTGTCCTATATATGAACTCGTTTAATTTTCAGCCAATGTTCTCTAATATTTTAGGTAAAGAGACAGTGCTTTTCATTAATGCTGTTTTATCTACTGGTCATGGTCTTTTACCCTTTACCTGACCTTCATTTTCCAAAGAAAGTAGAAATTTCTCTTTTTTTTGTTATTTATTATATTTGTTTTAATTTTACACACCAGCCATGAGTTCCCCTGTCCTCCCCCATCCTGTACCCACCTTCCCCCCAGCCCCTCCCCTCCATTCCCATCTCCTCCAGGGCCAAGACAACCCCTGGGGATTCATTTAAACCTGGTGGATAAAGTACAGGCAGGTCCAGTTCCCTCCTTCCAGGCTGAGCAAAGTGTCCCTGTGTAAGCCCGAGATTCCAAACAGCCAGCTCATGCACTAAGGACAGGTCCGGGTCCCACTGCCTGGGTGCCTCCCAAACAGTTCAAGGTATTCAATTGTCTCACTTATCCAGAGTGCCTGATCCAGCTGGGGGCTCCACAGCCTTTGGTTCATAATTCATGTGCTTCCATTCCTTTGGCTATTTGTCCTTGTGCTTTTCCAATCTTGGCCTCAACAATTCACACTCTTACAGTCCCTCCTCTTTCTCTACAATTGGACTCCTGGAGCTCCACCTGGGGCCTGGCCTAGGATCTCTGCATCCACTTCCATCAGTTATTGGATGAGAGTTCCAGCACGACTGTTAGGGTGTTTGGCCATCTGATCACCAGACTAGGTCAGATCAGGCTTTCTCTTGACCACTGCCAGCAGTCTACAGAGGATGTATCATTGTGGATTTCTGGGGACCTCTCCAGCACTCTGCCTATTCCTGTTCTCATGTGCTCATCATTTATCACGGTCTGTTATTACTTGTTCTCCCTTTCTGTTCTTGATCCAGCTGGGATCTCCTGCTCCCTTAAGCTTTCTGTCGCTCAAACCTTGCCCTTCATTACTCCCACTGTCGTCCAGGTTGTTCATGTAGATCTCATCCATTTTTCTGCCATTGGGTGAGCCCTGTGTCTTTCCTAGGGTCCCATTTTCTAGGTAGCCTCCTTGGAGCTATATAGCAGTCTAGTCATCTTTGTTTTACATCTAGTATCCTCCTATGAGTGAGTACATACTATGTTTGTCCTTATGAGTCTGGGTTACCTCACTCAGGATGATTTTTTCTAGATCCATCCATTTGCCTGCAAACCTCATGACATTATTGTTTTCTCTGCTGAGTAGCATTCCATTGTGTATATGTACCATAGTTTCTTTATCCATTCTTCAGTTGAAGGGCATCTAGGTTGTTTCCAGTTTCTGGATATTACAAACAATGCTGATATGAACATAGCTGAGCAAATTCCCTTGTGGTATGATTGAGCATTCCTTGGGTATATGCCCAAGAGTGCTACAGCTGGGTCTTGGGGGAGATGGATTCCCAATTTTCTAAGGATGAGCCATTTTGATTTCCAAAGTGGCTGTACAAGCTTGCATTCCCACCAGCGGTGGAGGAGAGTTCCCCTTGTTCTACATCCTCTCCACCATAAGCTGTCTTCTGTGTTTTTCATCGTAGCCATTCTGACAGGCATAAGGTGGTATCTCAGAGTTGTTTTGATTTGCATATCCCAGATAATTAGGGATGTTGAGCAATTCCTTAAATGTCTTTCAGCTATTTGAACTTCCTCTGTGGAGAATTCTCTGTTTAGTTCTATAGCCCATTTCTCAATTGGAATGTTGGGCATTTTGATGTCTAATTTCTTGAGTTCTTTATAGATTCTGGATATCAGCCCTCTGTCAGATGTGGGGTTGGTAAAGACCTTTTCCCATTCTGTAGGCTATCACATTGTCTTGTTGACCGTGTCCTTTGCTCTACAAAAGCTTCTCAGTTTCAACAGGTCCCACTGATTGATTGTTTCTCTCAGTGTCTGTGCTACTGGTGTTATATTTAGAAAGTGATCCCTGGTGCCAATGCATTCAAGACTACTTCCTAATTTCTCTTCTATGAGGTTCAGAATAACTGGATTTATGTTGAGGTCTTTGATCCATTTGGACTTAAGTTTTGTGCACGGTGACAGATATGGATCTATTTGCAGCCTTCTACATGTTGACATCCAGTTATGCCAGCACCATTTGTTGAAGATGCTTTTTTCTTTCCATTGTACAGTTTTGGCTTCTTTGTCAAAAATTATATGTTCATAGGTGTGCGGATTAATGTCAGGGTCTTCAATTTGATTCCATTGGTCCACATGTCAGTTTTTATGCCAGTCCCAAGCTGTTTTTATTATGGTAGCTCTATAGTGGAACTTGAGGTTGGGGATCTTGATGCCTCCAGAGGTTGTTTTATTGTACAGGATTCTTTTGGCAATCCTGGGATTTTTGTTTTTCCATATGAAGTTGAGTATTATTCTTTCCAGGTCTGTGAAATATTGTGTTGGTAATTTGATGGATTGTGTTGAATCTGTAGATGGCTTTTGGTAAGACTGCCATTTTTATTATGTTAATCTTGCCTATCCATGAGCATGGGAGATCTTTCCATTTTCTGACATCTTCAATTTCTTTTTTCAGGGACTTAAAGTTCTTGTCATATAGGTCCTTCACATGCTTAGTTAGAGTATCCCCAAGGCATTTTATATCATTTATGGCTATTGTAAAGGGTGATGTATCTCTGATTTCCTTCTCAGCCTGTTTGTCTATTGTATATAGGAGGACTACTGATTTTTTTGAGTTGATCTTGTATCCTGCTATGTTGCTAAAGGTGTTTATAAGCAGTATCAGTTCCTTGGTTGAATTTTTGGGGTCACTCATATATTCTATCATGTCATCTGCAAATAGGGAAAGCTTGACTTCTTCCTTTCCAATTTGTATCCCCTTGAGCTCCTTATTTTGTCTTATTGCTCTGGCTAGAACTTCAAGTACTATATTGAATAAGTATGGTGAGAGGGGACAGCCTTGCCTTGTTCCTGATTTTAGTGTAATCACTTTGAGTTTCTCTCCATTTAATTTGATATTGGCTGTTGGCTTGCTGTAGATTGCCTTTATTATGTTTAGGTATGTTCCCTGTATTCCTGATATCTCTAAGACCTTTATCATGAAGGGGTGTTGGATTTTGTCAAGTGCTTTTTTTTTTTTAATGTAGTAACATTTATTTACCTTTTGTGGGTTTTACAATCCGAACACAGTTTCCCTTCCCTCCTCTTCTCTCAGTCCTCTATACACTAGTCCTCTTCCTTTTTCTTTGGAAAAGGGCAGGTCTCCCATGGATATCAACCAGTCACGGTATATCAATTTGCAAAGGGGCTAGGCACCTCCTTTCCTATGAAGGTTGGATGAGACAATCCAGTAAGAGGAAAGGATCTCAAAAGCAGTCAACAGAGTCAGAGATAACCCCTGTTCTCACTGTTAGGAGTCTCACAAGAAGACCAGGCTATACATATATGCAGAGAACCCAGAACGGTCCCATGCAGGCTCCCTGGTTATCAGTTCAGTCTCTGTGAAACCCTATGAGCCCAAGGGATTTGGTTCTGTGGGCTTTATTGTGGTGTCCTTGACCCTTTGTCTCCTCCAATTCTTCCTCCCATCCTTCTGTAGGATTCCCTAAGATCAGCCTAATGTTTGAGTTTGGGTCTCTGCATCTGTTTTCATTGGTTATAGAGTGAAGCCTTTCTGATGACAATTGGGTTACACAATAATCTATGAGTACAGCAGAATATCATTAGGAATCATTTCATTGACTTTTTTTTTATTTGACAGTCATGTTTGGTACCATCCTTGGCCTCTGGACTGTCCAGCATCTCTGAGTTCTGGCTCTCCAGGCAGTGTCAGGGATAAGTTCCCTCTCATGGTATGGGCTGGGTTGTTTTCCCAATCCCTCCATTGGAAGTCTTGCCTTGTTATAAGAGATGGCCAGTTCAGGCTCTGTATCCCCCATTCTATAAGTCTTAATTGGGGTCACCCTCATAGATTTCTGGAAGTTTCCACTGTGCTAGATTTCTAGCTCTTTCCAGAGATGCCCCTAGATTCTAATAGCTGACATATAGAAAAAGGCAAAAAGATCCATATTCATCACCTTGCACAAAAGTAAATTCTAAGTGGTTCAAAGACCTCAACATGAACCAGATACACTGAACCTGGTAGAAGAGAAAGTGGGCAAAAACCTTGAATGCATTGGCACAAGAGACAACTTCTTGAACAAGACACTAATTTCACAGGCACTAAGATTCCTGATTAACAAATGGGACCACATGAAATTGAAAAGCTTTTGTAAAGTACACCATCAATAAGACAAAGTGGCAGCCTACAGAATGAGAAAAGATCTTCACCTATCCCACTTCTGATAGAGGGCTGATACCCCAAAAATTCAAGAAACTAGATATAAAAAATTATTTAGCTCAGTGGTAGAGCACTTGCCTAGCAAGTGCAAGGCCCTGGGTTCGAGCTTCAGCTCAAAACAAAACAAAACAAAACACCAAAAAAGAACAAATAATCTAAAATATGGTGTACAGATATACCAGAAAAGTCTGAACAAAAGAATTTCAAATGGTCATGAAGCATTTACAGAAATGTTCAACATCCTTAGCCATCAGGAAAATGCAAATCAAAATGACTTTGAGATCCAATCTTTTTTTTTTTTTCAGTGTTAAAACCCACGAGGTCAGAGCAAGAGTAGAAAACCTTACCCTTCACTGCTTCTGCTGTTCTTCCTCTCCACAAGAGACCTACTTCTGTGTGTCCTGTCTATTTATAGACTTTTTGTTCTGTTTTCTCATTGGTTGCAAACCCAGCCACATGACCTCCTCGTCACTGCCTGTCTGTACAGACCTCCAGAGATCCAATCTTACACCTTTCAGGATGACTGAGATAAAAAACGCGGGTGACAGCTCATTCTAGAAAGGATATGGAGCAAGGGGAACACCCTCTATTACTGGTGGGAGTGAAAACTTCTACAGTTGTTTTGGAAATCAATATGGTGGTTTCTCAGAGAACTGGGACTACATATATCTTAATGCCTAGCTATACTACTCCTGGGCATATACCTAAAGGATCCTCAATCATAGCACAAGGAAACTTGCTCATCTATGTTCATAGAAGCTTTATTATTTATGATTAATAGCCAGAAACTGGAAACAGCCTAGATGTCCATTAACTGAATAATGGATAAAAAGATGTGATACATTACACAGTGGAGTATATTTGGGTATCAAAAACAAATGACATCATAAAATTTGAAGGCAAATGGATGGATGGAACTAAAAAAGATCATCCTGAGTGAAGTATCCCAGACCCAGAAAAATAAACATGGTGTTACTCACATATGTAGATGTTAGCCATAAAAATTAACCATGCTACAATCTACAGACTCAGAGAATCTAAGTAACAAGGAGGACTCTAGGGGGTAGCATGAATCTCACTATGACGGGGAAATATAACAAACATCACTGGTGGATTGGGGAAGGGTTCCAGATGGGGGTTGGGTAGCCATGGAAACAGGAGGGATGAGGTCGGGGAAGGGTAGAGGGAGAGAAAATCTAGAAATTTCTATAACAGGTAATTTTAAAGCACAAAATCATGAAGAATTTCCAATGACAAATAGATAGATGGTAGATATACAAAATGGTTTTCCATAGTTTGTCTTTAGCACTATAGTTTAAGTAGCTCTAAAAGAAATATATATTCATCCATTTCTATGCTTTCACCAATTTGTTTTACTAAAATGCTTTATTAAATCTTATTTACCCACAAAGCTTATGTGTTAACAGTATAAAGAGAAGAAAATGTAGCCAAATTTGGCCAAGTCATCATAATATTAGACAAAAATTATATTATATTACTTTAGGGGCAATAGTAGAAGTAAAAAACCAGGGCATAATAGAGTAGTAATCTCTATCTATCTATCTATCTATCTATCTATCTATCTATCTATCTATCTCTATCTCTATCTCTATCTCTCTGTTTTTCTAATTCTTTATCTTTCTTTTCCAAGAATGGATACACACAAAGAAACATGAAATATGATGAATGTGTAAGATGGTTGGTTGATGAAGAAAATAATTCAGTGGGTTTTGGGTTTAACTTTTCATATCTTCCTTTTTTACTTGAAATATAGCAGAAGCAAGAAATAGAAATATACGTGTGGTTTAAAAATTGTTAATAATAGATCATTTAAAAACATATATTTCATGCAATGTTTAAACCTATATTTGACAAAATCTTAGTTTCCAACTTCAACCTTGTTCAGACTGCTGAGGAATTCTCTGGAACAGTGGGCATATCTCAAAGCACAAAGGACAATTTGTTCTATGGTAGGAATTTGGACAGACAGGGAATGATGGCAAGTTATTTGCTCCATCATTTTGAGGAGATTGTCTTTCCTTTGGTGTTCACTCATGAAAACTGGAGGAACTTATCTTCACTAAGCTGTCTGCAGTCTAACTCATATAACACTGTACAATGGAGTCTTTAATATCTAAGGCCACTTGTCTGGATCCACTCCTTGTCTTAGAAGGAGATAGACAATCTACCATACTTAATGGCAATAAGCAGTCTATTACCAGCATCAAGCCTTTGGGCTTGAGGACAGTCAATTGAGCACTATACTGTTTAGTTACTTCCTTTGCTATGAACAGTCTTTTAAAATGCAGGATTTTGCATATATTTTGTTAGACATGTGACACCTCAATATCAAGCAGCATTGAATTTGTCAATAAGATAGCAAGATGAAAAGCAGAGCAAACACTCTAAGTCAACCACAGCTCACACTTTTCACCAGACATAGTAAACTTCAATTTAGAATAGAATGATACATAAGACATCTAATCTTTTATTGAAAGAGAAGTCCCTGTAGGTGTCCACCAGGAGAATGCTCTGTAGATTGTTCTTTGACTTTGTGATAAAGCATTTCATCCTAAGGTTAATTTTCATTTTTCTTCTTACAGCATCTCTATTTAAAAAAAAAAAAAACATGATGATTTCAATAAAAAATAAAACATACAAACTTATCTACATACTCCCAAACCAATGCTAGCTTCAAAGAAAGATGTGGAGGAAGAACACTCTAACTTTGTTTTAGTCTCTGAGTTCTTGGCCAGCTCCTCATTTGAGTAATAGATGGAAAAATAAATGTGTATGTATACATAGAAAACAATAAATTCTTCTTTATCAAAATTAGGAATTATTCTCTGAGGGGTATTTTTTTACAGCTTTCATTAAAAGGATCCTAATATGATACAGCAATTCTTTTTTTAGTAAGAATGTATAATGGCATAATAATAAGCTTCCCTTCTCCATTTTAGTCTGGGTGTATACTACTTAACAGACTAACAGTGAAAATTGTGCTGACTTTGGAGAAGTCCTTTAGATTAGATTGACCATGTATTAAAATTCATGCTTCTGGCTATCTATAAAACAAATCATTTCTATTCAAATGTATTACTATTTATTAACAATGTTTGTGCCTCTTGTGAAACTGTGAATTACAGTAATCTGAATGTGCCCATATGTATAGAGCCTTTAAAGCTCTTTTTTTCTTTGACTTGCAGAAGGACAATTTCTGCTACTACGACAAACATTTCACCACCCTCATAGCATGCCAAAATCGATATATTTTGCAGACTAAAAATTCTAGAAGAAACAGAAAACCCAGTTTTATCTAAGAAGCCTAAACATGCATTAAGTTCTTGAATATAACCTCAGCATTGACATATGCTGCTGAAAATGTATCCAAATGACAATGTGAAATACATCAAGAGTTACAGAGTGAATCATCACTTTGATGTATTTTACCCCTTAGGTATAAAACTTTCAAGAGTTATTTGATATAAAGCTCATTGGACAGAAAAAGCTCACATATATTCTCTATCATTTAAAAAGAAAAGAGGACTGTGTCTACCAGAGTAAGAGAAATGCTATGACACAGCTTATAGCATAAACCAGAAGCCTCCAGTAACACAGGAAAGCTAAAAGAACTAACTGATAGTTTCATATGTTTTAGTGTCTAGATATTTCATACTACAGATAAATTAACTGTTTGCCCAAGGTCATAATACTTATAAATGGGATGAGAGTATAGAAACTCAAATCTGAAACTCTTATGCTAGTGTTCATTCAACAATTCCTCCTTACTTTACTGCTTTTTTATTGCCATAGAATTATATTATGGAATTACAGCCACTAATTCCTAGTTATTGTTTGCCTCACATAAAGCAACACAAACTTGTGAGTTTATAATTCTGGTGGGTCAAGAGTTCAAACATAGTGTACATAAGGGCATGTATTCACAGTCTTACCAGGCTGGAATCAAAGAATGGGTGGTGGCTGGAATTCTTAGCAAAACTACTTGGGATTTCTTCTAATCTACTCTAGATGGTTATCATTATTCATGTCCTTAACTATAGGGAAGCGGGCTTCATTTTACTGCCTTTTGGTTGCCTGATCTCATTCTTAGCATCAGGCAACCAAAAGGCAGTAAAATGAAGTCACACTTGTACCACATCACTACACCTCTGCATAGTCGGTTCAAATCAGTGTTCTGTTGTCCTGACAGCCCTCAGCCCTCAGAAAGTATTCTAGTTGAAGGTCCAAGGTGCTCCCTTTCTACCTAATGATTCTTTCAGGTAGTATGATTGTGGTGATATATTGTGTACCCTAATAAAATTTGCCTGAAGATCAGAGAAACAAAGAAACAAACCACTGCCCCATCTTACGTCTAGACTTCTCAGCCTGAAAAGCCTTTAGTTCCTGTCTCTTCATGCCTTATATACCTTTCTCTGTCCAACCATTAAAGGCATGTGTAGTTAGAGTTTTCCTGAATGGCCCACAGTCAGGACAAATCTCTCTCACCCGCCAGCCCCACAGTCACTCAGACCCAACCAAGTAAACACACAGAAACTTATATTGCTTACAAACTGTATGGCAGTGGCAGGCTTCTTGTTATCTACTTCTTCTATCTTAAATTAACCCATTTCTGTTAGTCTATACTTTGCCACATGGCATGTAGCTTACCAGTGTCTTTACATGTTGCTTCTCATGGCAGCGGCTGGCAGTGCCTCCTCTCTGCCTTCCACTTCCCAGAATTCTCTTCTCTGCTTGTCCCACCTATATTTCCTGCCTGACTACTAGCCAATCAGCATTTTATTTATGCAGAGTGATATCCACAGCAGGCATGTGTGCTTCACAAGTACTGTGATTAAAGGTGTGTACCACCACTGCCTGGCTCTGTTTCTCTCCTAGATTGAATCAATCTTATGTAGTCCACAGTGGCTTTGAACTCACAGAGATCCAGATGGCTCTGTGCCTCCTGAGTGGTAGGATTAAAGGTGTGTGACACCAGTTCCTGGCCTCTGTGTTTAATCTAGTGGCTTGTTCTGTTCTCTGATCTTCAGGCAAATTTGAGGAGGATACATAATACATCACCACATTATGATCCCCACCTCAGTCCCTTCACAGCTCTCTTTAAGCCCAGTACACAATGAACCATAAAAGTGAAGTAGAGGAGGGTTCATGAAAAACTCCTAAAGCCAGAGTCACCATAAAAACTCTCTTCTTCTCATCCTTTTACTTAATAAAACTGAAACAAAAAAGCCAGAAAATTCCATTTACAACATATTTTTGGACAAGACAAAATTTTAGAAATAGAGAAGAGATTAGTGATTGCAAGGAACAAAGATGGAAATAGGAGGAAAAGAGCAGGTTGTGGATGGTAACAGAAAGAGAGATATTTGTATTGAAATTGTTCGGCATTTTGACTTTACAAAGACATAGAAATATAGGCAAGAGGAACATACATATCATCAAGTGCATATAAGAGTTGACACTCATCTTCAACTTGCCCAGGCACACACTTTTCATGAATTGCTTATCTGTGTGACTGTGAGGGTATTTCCAACAAGGCTTTAACTGAGAAAGAAAAGATCCATCCTGAATGAGGAACTGAATAAAAAGAAGAAAGTGTGCAAAGTACTAGTCTTCATCACTCTCTCCTTCTTAACTGAACATACAATATGACAAGCTGCCACCATGAATTTATGACATGACTGGACCCTCAATCTGCTAGACATTCTTTCTGTTTTTAAAGCTGCTGTTGTGGTGTGTTCTGTCACACAAACAAAAAGAGTAACTCCTGCTGTGCAAATTCCACAGTTTCTTGGACAGAAATGTTGGGCAGCTGTGTGGGGCCACATTATTCTCAGGTATTCAGGATTGGGGTTCCATACCTGGCGCCAGAGTTTGAGTTATCATACTCAGAGAAGATGCCACTGACTGGCAGATCCTTAGTTCACGAACAACTATAAAATGGATGTCCATGCCTTCTCTGGAGTCCTAACCATACTCCTCAGAGAAATCATGGGAGCCAAGGAGCAGAGGCTAAAAAAGTACTGTTGTCCCCTGACTCCATCTACTGCTGTTGTTTCCAGATTTTCAGGATCTGTTCTTTAAAGAACAGACGATATTTTCTAATCCCCCCTCCTGTGTTGATAGCTTCTTATATCAGTTTCTGAGAAAGCAAAGCAAGCTTTTGTTTCCAGGCACTGAAAAATTGTGGAAATCCAATACATTATGAACCTTAGCTCAAGACATTGCAGTTCTCCAACATGGCACTTTGGGTAGCAAAGAGGGGTTAAGGAAAGTTGGAGATATACATGTACATAGCCAAGAACTACTACCATAAACTCTGTACTGTCCATCTATATTATGCTGTTCCATTAATCTCTTCCAGAAAGTTGGTGTAAAGCTATTATACTGAATGTGAATGCTAAGTACATGAGCATGTTACATTAGAGTTCATGTTTTTGTTAACAAACATTTAAGCCAAAGCCAAAACTATTTCTGCTTGTGTGGTTATGTACTCGATTTGTTCATATGCCAAAGACTCTGAAATTCTTGGAAAATGTATTCATTCAGTCAATTATCTTAGATTCTCTAATCATTGGGAATTATATCAATGAAAGGAGTCTTCAGGCATAAATTCAAGGACAAAATATTAATTTCTTAACAAATGATTAACAGATAAGTTATTATGTAATTTCACAAAAATAATGATATCCTCAAGGTTCCTTAGATTAAGATTCCTGTTCATTTATCCTACAGGAAATAAAGTCTGTCCTTCCTGGACAGCCATGGAAACTATAGCATATCATCTCTACTAAGAAGTGGGGAGATAACACATCTTCATATTTAAGGAAAACACTGACTTCACTAACATGAAAGAACTTCAGGGTACATGTTTTTCCAACTGTGTTTAACTGCTTATGGTGGTTTGAATGATACATGTCCCCCATAGGCTCAGGCATTGAACAGTTGGTCCTCCACTGGTGTCACTGTTTGGGGAGGCTTAGGAGGTGAGGTATAACTGGAGGAGGCTGTGGGAAGGCTGTGAGAGCATGTAGCACTTCTTCCTTTTAGCCATCTCTCTACGTGTTGCTTATGGTTGGGGATGTGATCTCTGAGCTTCCTCCTCCTGTCACCTTGCTTTCTAATTATTGCTATGCTTCGCTGCCATCATAAATTTATCCCTCTAGAACCTTGAGCTGAAATAAACTCTTTCTTTTAGAAGTTGCTTATGGTTATGATCTTGATGTTTTATCCAGCAATAGGAGAGTAACTAACACACCACCACAAGGGAGGCAGGCTCTAGAAGCCCTGCTGCTGACCATTTTTTGTAGTACACTGGCACACTCTGTGAACAGAGGTCTGGACTCCAGAGACACTTTCTCTTTTACAAGGGTATCTCTTCATTCTTTTCCAGTGAGTGACTCAAAACAAAAAAAAAAAGAAAAGCAAACAGGGAATCATTAATTCAATATTTTATAATGATATGTACTCAGTCTTTATATGACTCGTCACATTGCCAATGTTAATTTGTTTTATACATTCAATTTTTAAATTTTCATGAGCAACTTCTTAGTTTGCTGTGTTTAATGTTTCACTTAGTGAATGTTACATTTTGTTCCACTAGAAAGTTAATTCAATGAAGATAAGAGCAAAGTTAGGTTCTCTTGATCATTGTTTTTCTATGCTTATGACAAGAATTTGGCAGGCAATGGACATTCAGCTAAAATACTTGAATGTAGGAAGAAAAGGAAAGGATGTAAGGGAGAAACAAAAATAAAGAGACAAAATATTTAAAAAAAATATACAAGAATTACAATGGAATATTCCTGCCTGAGAATTAAGATAATAATGATTTTAGAGACGTGACATTACTTCATGTGTGAACCTCTGGTCAAGTGGCTGTTTGTCCAGTGGGTCAAAACTGCATGCACTATTTCCCAAATAGCCTATCTCTACCCCTTATTATATAATCCAATTTATTTGTGTTAACTCATATCCTACTTATAGGGTTGAGAGTAGTTAAACTTATATGTAGATACTGTTAAATTATCTCTGGTGCTGCTGCAACATTTCTGTGATGTTTGGCCACACTCCGGACACACACATTCTCTAACCACATATGCATATTGAAGCTATCACCCTCGATCACACTAAGAAACATCACCTTCTGGATGGTGTTGGTGAGATGATGATGTGGAAACTCATATCATTTTCTGTGTGTTAGACATAGTCAGAGTAATGTGTTTTCCTTATATAAAAAGGTAGAAATGACATTATAGAATGTCCAAGGTTAGGTTTGTAGCTTCTGCCTGGGTATTTTCAGATATTTATTTTGACAGGCTCAATATAGAGTAAATCAGAACTCTTCACTTTTCTGAAACTAACATGCTGTGGAAAAAAATCTAAATTATTCATATGGGGAGGCAGTACCATACATGTCCAGCCATCATCTGTCAATCTACTATTCCTACTGGGATGCTAGATATGTGAATGGAAGAGGCTAGCTCCAGCCTTCAATTTGCAGATGATTCATCATTCAACTGAAAGTGTTAAAAAAAAAAAACCAAAAACTTTAACCAAGAATTGTCCAATTGAGCTCAATCAAATCAAAATATTGTGAGAGATAATGAATCATTGGTATATGTCCCAAAGTTTTAGAACACATTGGCACAAAGTGTTATATAATAAAAATACTAAACAAACTATTGTTTAGGAAATATTTTGTCCTAACGTTCAGACAAAAAAAAACTATTATGTCATAATCATTAATATATCTGTCTAAGTATTGCTTCAAGAGGGCTATCTTTATTACATATACACCTATAAACTATTAATGACATGATATGCACTAATATGTAGACAACTCATCATGCCTTCCCTTTTTCGAGCAATAAGCAGATCTCTTCAGATGAAACAATTTTCTCTTCACTTACATAGTTCTCTTGGTTTCATTTCAGGCACCAGTCAAGATAAAAACTACTATCCAATGACTCCACTGTCTTCTAGTGTGTTCTTTGATGAAAAGTCATTTTATTACATTCATTTCTCTCTCTCTCTCTCTCTCTCTCTCTCTTTCTCTCTCTCTCTCTCCCTCTCCCTCTCTCTGTGTGTGTGTGTGTGCATATGGGTTCATATGTTTTGAGGCATACCCATGTGTGGAGGGGAGAGGACATCATGGAGGAATTTGTTCATTTCTTTTATAATGTGGGTCTCAGATACAGAACTTCAGACTTGGCATCAAGTTCCTTTACCTGTTTAGCTGACTCACTGATGCTGTATGACTGTTTTAGTTTTTTTTATGAATCATAACACCTCATATCTTTTTAGAAAGGCACTTTCCCATTTCCACAGTCCAAAAGCCACTCCTGCTTATTTGTGGTGATTATATTCTAATGTCCTTGTCAGACAAAGTATTCAAAATAATGAATATATATACGTATATTACTAGAGAATATTAAAATATTCTTCTTCACATGTACACCTCTGTGATTAATAGACTGGGCTTAATACTTTAAGCATTCTGCTCACTCTGATCCAATGCTGTCCAGCACCTTACTAATAAAAGGCTCTTCTACACATTTACTTACCATCAGTTTGTCACTGTCCCCCTACTATTAATCCTGGCTACGTACTTTCCTATTTTTGTGGACGCTCTAGCCTCATTGTTTCCAATATAATCACCTGGTTTTAGGGTGTTTTTCAGGGCTTTCCAAATTTAAATTGTCTGCACAATGCATATTAGACACATTCCCAAATTTACTGTTTTGAATTATATCAAATGAGATGACCTAAAGATCATCCATATTCTTATGTTTCCTGCCAACATAAGCAACTCATGCTTCCCACCATCCCATAATCTCTTCTGCTAAGCAATTATCCTCTCACCATAGGACAACACAGGTCACAGAAATTCTGGCTAATTGAGAAAGGGGATTTTCAAAAATCTGAGTGAGGATGCCCATTTCATTAGTTAGCACATATTTGTTCATTTTTAGGAGAAAAATTGGAGCCAGAAATGTTTGCAAGCCAGGAAAACAAGCTAAATTTCTTGAAAGGAGTCCAAGACTAGAACAGCAGTGATAAAACAATTTGAAAGCTAAATTCGGTGACCATGGAGTAGAATTAAAATAAGATCCCCAGAACAGAGTGTATTTGGAATGGAATTTGTTCCCTTGCGTATGCGTGGTTTTATGATATCCTTTACAAAGAACAAAATAGTTGTTCCAAATTAAAAGCTTTGACAGTGACACCTTACAATTCTAAAACTGTAAAAGTAAGCTTAAAATTTTAGTAAAAAGCAGTCATCACATCATTTCAGCTAATCCAAAAAGTGGGAAAAAAATCTATGCTTAATATTTAAAATGAAAATAAGATTATGTTCTGTGATATTGTGTAATCTTTTTTAACTCTCAATTAAGAAAGAAAAGACAGCCTGGTGGTGGTGGTGTGCACCCTTAATCACAGCACTCGGGAGGCAGAGGCTGGCAGATCTCTGTGAGTTTGAGGCCAGCCTGGTCTCCAAAGCAAGTTCCAGGAAAGGCACAAAACTACACAGAGAAACCCTGTCTCAAAAAACCAAAAATCCAAACAAAAACAAAAGAACGAAAGAAAAAGAAAAAGAAAACAAAACAAACAAATTTGTGTTGGGGATTTAGCTCAGTGGTAGAGTGCTTGCCTAACAAGCACAAGGCTCTGGGTTCAGTCCTCAGCTCCGGAAAAAAGAGAAGAAAAAAAGAAAGAAAAGACAGGTTTATCAGATGAAGTTGGAAGTTTATTTGCATGCTGATCTTTTACACTGACATAATTTTCAGCATTGGCATAAATGAAAATACTGCCTTCACTTGAATTCTTCTGGTTTGACAGCATAATCCTTGGCTCCATAACAATCAAGCTGGGGTTTGATTTCTCCATTTAAGTTAAAGTTTGTTTTCTATTAGAAAAATGCTTCATAATTGTCAGTACAACTGCTCAGTAGATGCCACTTAAAAATGTAAGATGCAGTACCAACTCTGCAGAATACTTGTGTAAACTGCTGCCTGGGCAACACGCTATTCATACTTTTTTCCCTTACACAAGAGCTTTTCTTATTTCTCATTTTTTTTTAAAAAAATAAATTGGCTATTTTATTCAGTAGCTAGTAAAGATTTGTTTTTAGTAAGCTAAGTGAGAGTTCCACTCATTTATTTATAATCTTCATGTAGAGAAAAACTCTTTCTCCTGCTAATATTAAACTATTAGCTCAAGCTAAGCCACACAGATGTGGCACCTAACATCAATGTTTTTGGTTTTCCAAAGATTACGCAGAAGAAACCTTTTTTGCTTCTCTTTTAAACTTTAAATACTTTGTTAGTCTTTGTATTTCATGGACAGCTTACACAGAGGCTTAAAAGCATTGCAGTATCAAAATCTCTGCTTTGTCTATCCCCACAACTTCCAACTACTTTAGACACACACCTGTCTTCTGCCTCAATTGCTACCAGAAATATTAAAGATAAACAGTTCCATTATTCAAATATGAATTTAAGTATATTTGACTAATTATAGATCAAGATCAATTCTTTTCAAAAACAATAAAATGTCTGGATTAGTACTGTGAAGAAATAAACTCAGCCATGAATGAGAAGCACAGATATAAAATCAATACCTGAAAATTTTGGCAATAAAAATTTCATAATATTTATCCAAATTCTATTAATATGTTCTATATAATGTACTTTAAACTTATCCATTGTATATTCTACATTCATTGGTTTTCAAAATCAGTTCTCAAATACATCATGCTTATTCAATTTGAAGCATGATTCAGTCTTAACTAGACATATTTCAAGTGCTTAATAGCCTCCAAGGGCTACTATGTTCTGCTCTGAGCTCCCAAGAATTCTTAGTAAAAGAATATATACATAAACAAAATGCCATTTTCCTAAGACTACTATTTTTTAAGTCAGATACATGTAACAGCATTCATAAAGTTCAGTAATTCCTAAAAGTAAACAACTCAAAAAAATCTATTCCTCTTTTTTATGGAATTTCCATGATGTGTAAGAGATACCATAGTCTAATGAGTAGTTTTAAAGGTTCATATTATATTCTTATAGCATGTTCTATTAACTCTAACATAGTGGGTAGACAAACTTAGCTCATTATGAAATGATATCAAAATTCATTAGACTTAAAAAAATAAGAACAGACTATATTTGACTTCCTGTGACAGCCTTATTTCGGATGATACAATGTCCTTCAAGTGTCTATTATTTAAACAAGTGATGAGCTTCTCTTCTAAATGAATAATACTTCATAATATACCTGGGTATAGGAAATTTAAATTTACATTTAAATAAAATTAAAATGATGTCTATTCAGGATTCTAATACCAGATATTTAAATTTATAATTTACTTTGTTTTCTACTTATCTACTTTGCTTGAATTTGCCTCTGCTCACAAACAGGAAAATATTCTTCTAGCATAAGTGAAATAATTCTCATGACTTTGGTCGAATATTTACCCAATCTCCAAATCGTAACTATGTATCTCTATATGGAGATATAGATGGTACCACTATTGGAGCAGAAATTAATGTCATTCAATAGAGTGAGAAGGAGATGATGTACATATTGACTGCATTATGAAAAGGAATAAAATACAGTACTTAAGAGAGTGATTTAAAATTTTAACCTCTATGAATCTCATTTCATCACACTTGAAAAGCTATCTCCATCCCTCAGTCTCTGGGCCATCCAGCCTCTGGGTCCTGATGCTCCAAGCAGTGTCAGAGGTGGGTTCACTGTCATGGCATAGGTCTGAGACTGGAAAAGTCATTGTTTGGCGACTCCTACAGTCTCTGTGCCACCCTTACCCCAGCACATTCCATAGGCAGGACAGATTGTAGGTTTAAGGTTATGTGGATGGGTTGGTGTCCCAGTCCCTCCACTGGAAGTCTTGCCTGGTCACAGGAGATGGCCAGTTCAGGCGGTTTCCTCGATTGCTTATAGTTTAAACTGGGGTCATTCTTGTAATATTCCTGGGAGTTTCCCTTGCCCTAAGTTTTTACCTCGCTGGAAATGTATTCCTTTCAAGTCATCTCTTTCAGTACTCTCCCTCTCCATCATTCCCCTACCTGGACTCTCATGTTCCCATCCCTTCCTGCCCTCACTTCACTCCTGAAATCTATTATATCTTCCCTTCCCAGGGAGTTCTCATCATCTCCCCTTAAACCTTCCTTTTTACCTAGCCTCTCTGGGTCTGTGGATTGTATCGTGGTTATCCTTTATTTCATAGCCAATATCCATTTATAACAGAGCTGGGGAAAATGTCAATGTAATGATGCCTAATGATATTCTGATATAGTCATAGATTGGTGCCTAGCCCAATTGTCATCAGAGATGCTTTATCAAGCAACTGACTGTAACAGACACAGAGACCCACAGCCAAACATGGGGCCAAGCTCAGAGAATCCTGCGCAAGAGGGAGGAGAGGTTGTAGAAGCCAGAGGGATCAAGGACATCACAAGAAAACACACAGAATCAACTCACCTGGGCTGGGAAGAGCACAAAGAGAATGATCCCACAACCAGGGAACCACATGGGACCATGCTAGGCAGTCTGCACATATGTTACAATTCTATAGTTCTTTCTTCTTATGAGAATCCTAACAGTGGGAGCAGGGGATATCTTTTCCTCTTTTGTTGGCGTTTGGGACCCTATCTCTCAAAGGGGGTCACCTTGCCCAGCCTTAATACAAAGGGAGGTGCTTATTTAGTCTTACTGCAGCTTGATATGCCACATTTTGTTGATATCCATGGGAGGCCTGCCCTTTTGTAAATGGGAGGAATGAATAGAAATGAAGGAGAGAGGGAGTGGCAGGGGCTGGAGAGGGGCAGGAGGAGGGCATGGGAGGAGAGGAGGAAGAGGAAACTGTGGTCCTAGATGTAAAATAAATTAAGAGATCTTTAAAAAGCTATCTCCACTTGATTTTAAAAAACTATTTCCAACAAGTAGTACCTGCTTGTTGCTCCTTTTCAGTCTATCTCTGTATAAGAATAATTAGCCATAATTGTACCAAAGAGTCAAGATTTTGTTATATCGAAAGTTCCTGCCAAAGAAATAAATCCATTATTATTATTTTTTGAGATTATAGCATAATCAAAACATTCTTCTCTTTCAAACCCTCCCATATACCTGTTTCTTCTCTCCTTCAAATTCCTGGCCTCTTTTTTCACTAATTGTTTTTCTATGCACATACGCATTTGTATATACATTTAAATACATAAATATAACTTTTTCTATCCATATAATGTGACTTGTGTGTATGTTTTCTGGCTTGAACATTTGGTACTGAAGGACTAATTGGTATGCTCTTCCCTGGAAGGCCACATCTCCCCTCCTAGCTTTCCTTGGTTTCCTGTAGATCTTTGTGTAGGGTTGAGACCTTGTGGGCTTTTCCAAGTTGACTTTAGCATGTCCATTGGTATCATCTCAGTCCATTATTTTTTTACTTTAACCTCATTCAAATTCTCAAGAAATGGAGAGATTGGTGCTAGATTCATTGTCAAAACATTACAACAACGGCCTCCAGCCTCATTACTAGTAGAGTCCTTTTATTGTCTATGAAACTTTATGAGTGGGACCCTATTAAATATATATATGATATATATATATATATATATATATATATATGTAATATATGTATATATTATTCTCATACTACTATCTTCTAGGCTCCTACTAAAATAGCCTATTAAGCTCTGCTTATAGCTTCATGTGGCTTCCTTGTCCAATGTTTCAAAAAAGAAATTCCACAATCCCAGAACTACTTTCCCAAACAGTACCAGCAACTAGTGACCAAATATTCAAATACTTCAGGCTCTGGGGGACATTTCTTATGCAAACACAATTCTTGCACACCTATGTTTATCATCCTAGTGAGAACTATAGATTTAGTTTCTTTCTTTCTCACATGGAATCCAGTTTCCTCACCACAATTTGTGAAGGAGATGCCCCTTATTTAATACATATTTTTGACAGTTCTTGAAAATTAGGTCACTCTAACGATGTGGGGTTATTTCAGGGTCTTCCATTCAATATATTCATGAACACTTACAACAGCCAGGAAATGGTACCCACATTGATATCTAACAACAAATGCATGGATAAAGGAAATGTAATTTTATAGAACAACAAAGAGGATTGAAATCATTTCAGGAAAGTAGATAAAACTGAAAATCATTATGCTAACTGAAAGAAATCAGACTTACAAGGGCAAATATACAAGGGCAAATATTGCATATTTTATCTTTTTTTTATTTATTATAGTTGTGTTTTAATTTTATACATCAGCCACGAGTTCCCCTGTCCTCCCCCCTTGTGCCCCACCCCCACCTTCCCCCCAGCCCCTCCCCTCCATTCCTATCTCCTCCAGGGCCAAGACTCCCCTGGGGATTCAATTCAACCTGGTGGATTCAGTACAGGCAGGTCCAGTCCCCTCCTTCCAGGCTGAGCAAAGTGTCACTGTGTAAGCCCAAGTTTCCAAATAGCCAGCTCATGCACTAAGGATAGGTCTGGGTCCCACTGCCTGGATGCTTCCCAAACAGTTCAAGCTATTCAATGGTCTCACTTATCCAGAGGGCCTGATCCAGCTGGGGGCTCCACAGCTTTTGGTTCATAATTCATGTGTTTCCATTAGTTTGGCTATTTGTCCCTGTGCTTTTCCAGTCTTGGCCTCAACAATTCACACTCTTACAGTCCCTCCTCTTTATCAACAATTGGACTCCTGGAGCTCTACCTGGGGCCTGGCCTAGGATCTCTGCATCCACTTCCATCAGTTATTGGATGAGAGTTCCAGCATGACTGTTAGGTGTTTGGCCATCTGATCACCAGACTAGGTCAGATCAGGCTTTCTCTTGACCATTACCAGTAGTCTACAGTGGATATATCATTGTGGATTTCTGGGGACCTCTCTAACACTTTGCTTCTTCCTGTTCTCATGTGCTCTTCATGATAAACATGATCTGTTATTCCTTGTTCTCCCTTTCTGTTCTTGATCCAGCTAGGATCTCCTGCTCCCCTAAGCTCTCTTTCCCTCAAACCTTGCCCTTCATTACTCCCACTGTCATCCAGGTTGTTCATGTAGATCTCATCCATTTCTCTGTCATTGGGTGATCCCTGGGTCTTTCCTAGGGTCTCGTTTTCTAGGTAGCCTCCCTGGAGTTGTGTAGCAGTCTAGTCTTCTTTGTTTTACATCTAGTATCCCACTATGAGTGAGTACATGAAGGATGTACAAAATGTATGTTTGTGTGTTTTTGTGTGTGTGTGTGTGTGTGTGTGTGTGTGTGTAAACTAGAAAGTGGGTAATGAGGGTGATAAGTAAAATATGGTAAAGAAGTGAGAAAATAGACAAGTTAACAGAATCTATGTGATACACAAGGAGAGACTTTCTGCAGAAAACAATGGAAACAATCAGTGAGAGGCAGGGAAATAGGGAAGGGCAGTGGGGATGGAAATGTATGAGATAAAAGTGTGATAAACTATATACATGAAAACACCATAATAAAACCCACTACTTTGAATTGAAAAGTTTTAAAAGTTAAAGAACATGAAAGCCTCTTGCCTTTCCTAAGTATTACTCCCAATAGACTACTGGCACAGCAAGTACTTTTATTTGGTTGTAAGCCCAAAGTAAGGGCTTTCCTAATGATCCACACAGAATTTAATGCCGAGAGGACATTACAGAATATGTAAGCATGTATCTTTGTACCACGACTTTTTAAAATTCGTCCTTTCATTTTAGTTTTCTTTCTAATATTGTTTGTTTTGCTTTGCTTTTTTCTGATTGACACAATGATATAGGGTTTTTTTTTATTAATTTAAGAAAAATTTCCACTCATTCTACATATCAGCCACAGATCCCTCTCCCATTCTTCCTTTCGGTCTCCCCCAGGCTCTCCCCTCAACCCATCCTCCATCCCCCCTCCTCCAAAAGGGCAAGGCCTGCCATAGGCAGTCAGCAAAGCCTGGTACATTCAGTGGAGGCAGGTCCAAGCCCCTCCCCCTGCATCAAGGCTGAGCAAGGCATCTCATCATAGGTGATGGGCTCCAAAAAGCCAGCTCATGCACCAGGGATGGATCCTGATCCCACTGCCAGGAGGCCCCTCAAACAGACCAAGCTATACAACTGCTTCCCATATGCAGAGGGCCTCGTCCAGTCCCATGCAGGTTCCACAGGCGTCAGTCTAACGTTCTTGAGTTCCCACTAGCTTGATTGAGTTGTATCTGTAGGCTTCACTATATCACCGCCCTTGCTCATATAATCCTTCTTTCCTCTCGTCTCCTGGTCTCCTAGAGCTCAGTCCTCCAATTACTGGGTGAAGGCTCTATGAATGATGACAGTTAGGGTAGTCACTAATCTGATTCCTGGGGTAGGCCAGTTTATGCCCCCTCTCCACTATTGCTAGTAATCTAAGCTGAAGCATCCTTGTGGATTCCTGGGAATTTCCCTAGCACCAGTTTGGGAAAAGGGTCTAATTAAAGAACTACCATGTTTGATTTAGAGCTTCAGAGGAGTCAGTTCATGATTTGCTTTGCGGTCTGTAGTGATACAGAATAACATGGCTGTAGGAGCTTATAGTAGAAGAGGATACTATTTATTATTGAGAGACCAGGTAACTGAGACAGCCAGAGGAAAGCCAGAAAAACAAACAAACAAACAAACAAACAAAAAACTATAGTCCCTAAGAACATGGTTTCAGTGACCCACTTTCTGCAACTATTCCCTGACTCCAAAATAATTTCATTGCCTCCCAATACTGAGAACAACTCACAAAATCCGTCAGTGGATCCACCCATTTGTTAAGTCAAAGTCCCCATTTTTTCAATCATGTGTCACTGGTTAAATTCACTGGTGGGGAAATAATCCTTTAACAAATGACACTTGGGGCAAAGGATTTCACTTCAGTATTAGTACTAACAATGTGTTCCGTATCCATGAACCTTAAGAGTCATGGATTAGAAAGAGGTTTCAAAACTTGCATCTATACCGAATATATACAGACATTTTCCTTTTAATTCTTTCCTTTAGAAACCATTTAAACAATTGTTTATATAAAAATTATACTGCATTTTTAAGAAGAAAGTGGATTTCATGAATACACTGAAAAAGACAATAGGCTGGTAGTAATTTGTTGAAGATTTAAGCATACAGGTGAATATATGTAGGTTATAAGCAAATACTGTACCATTTAATCTGAGACATAAGCATTAATAGTTTTTCATGTCCTCCAGCAGTACTGGCAGTCCCTATCACAGATACTATGAGATAACTGTATGTTCATTTATTTTTATTCAATATGGAAGAGAATTAACAGTTAAGTTAGGATGGAAGTAGAAATTTTCCAATCACGAAAACCCAGTGGGTATCCTGTAGTGATAACATTGTTGGCTTTCAGCATTTACATTGCTCTACATATGGAAATTAGGTCATGTATCTTTGTACTTTCCATAAGTTAATACTTTTTTGTGTGTGGATGAGGTAAGAATTCAAAAAAGATCTTCTACATGCAAACTAGTTGGAAAGCCAATTAGTGCCTAAGATGCCCAACTGAGAATTAAATTAAACTGCACATCATTCAGTCTGAAAGCCTAATTTCTTCTAAATGTAGCTTTAAGAAAATAAATTCTCATTCTCATGCTTGGTATCATTTCACTATAAGACAATGACTAGTGTATTAATATTATGGAAACTTTCCATAATCCAGATTGACAGGTTCACACTAGATTTGTCATATGGAAATACTTTGGGAAATTCTTTCTTATTAATGGCACTGGCCATGGATTTGGAAGTTCTTCTGTGAGTTTTAATTATTATTTTGATTGAGTGAAGTTTTGTTCATGCTGTCATTGTCTCTGTGAGTTCATCTGTTTATTGGACCTGTTCTCGTGAAATGTTATTTCACTGGAATCATTCACCACCCCTGGTTCTTAACAGTCCTTACCTCCCCTTCCACATAGATATATAGACCCTAGCTTGGGGGTGGGGGAGGATATGGAAATTCTCAAACATGAAGAAACAGTTTAACAGTGTACATAGGATTCTTTAGGGCAGCTTTATTTACTTATTCATTTTTTCATTCATACTGCCTACATCAAAAATTAATCCAAAGATGATATGGCAGATATAAAAATGACCAATAATTTAAAAGATTAGGTATTGATATTTATGATTGTTAGATTATTTGAAAATACCCTGGTACAAATAACAAAGACATACAAATTTGGAACTGAGAAGTACAAACAGCTGTGGTTAAACAGTTTTTCAAAATCAATGAGTTATCCTTCTCTACCATTACTCTTGCAATATCAATGGCCTTGCTATATGGCTGATGGCTGGATTCTGTTTTAGTATGCATTCTGGTCAGATCAAACTTTCAAGATTTGATAATTCTTTTGACATTTGCTACACTGGATAATTAGATGGTAATAATAAGGAAGAGCAGGAAAATCAGCTTTGTAGTTGAAAAACATCTCAATACACTGGAAGATGCTCACATATAATGAGTGTCAATAGTATTATACTCCACAGAATCAGGATGTGTTTTCTCTTTTTAAAATTGATCTCAACAGGATAGAAGTTCTCTGAGGCAATATAGAATTTCTACACAGAATTCAGAATTACTATTTACTATTTCACATATTATATTGCTAAGGATATAAAAATTTAGGTCATTAATGCTGTAGCTGAAATTTTCTAGTAGTAATTATTGTGCATTAAAATGTACATTTTTTTATAACAGATTTGAATAGCAGCTGAAGGTTTTGATGCCAACTAGGGACCCATAAACAGGTTCATTTTCTTCATTGTTGAAAGAATTAAAAGTCAAGCACAAAGGACTGCTCACCAGCAACCTTGAGGGTGTCAGTGGAGGGGATCCCTTCTTGGGTTTTCAGTTTCATTAGTAAAGATTATTTTTGGTTTTTTGAAACAGGTTTTCTCTGTGTAGTTTTGGTGCCTGTCCTGGATCTCACTCTGTAGACCAGGCTGGCCTCAAACTCACAGAGATCTACCTGGCTCTGCCTCCCTAGTGCTGGGATTAAAGGCGGCGTGTGCCACCACTGGCCAGCTTAATTAGTAAAAAGATTTAAAGAAATGACTCAACATGAAGTTTGAGGACAATTAATCAGAATTTAAAATAAAAATATGGGAGCATGAAAACTATAAATATCATACTTGCCCAGAGGAGAATAATGGAGAAAAACAAATCAGTAAGGATGTCAGTGATATGGAAAGGTTTGTGACATTGCTATCACCAGAAACCATACAGAGTTCATGATCCATGCTTCTGCTGACTGTAAAGGGTGAGAAAACTACTTTTGCCATGGTATTGATGACTACAGACTTACAATTGGGAAAGAGAGATATAGAGGCTTCTGTGACAAACCCTACCACCACCAGCCTACCCTACCCCCCAAAAAGTAACAGCCTAAACAGAGAACCATCTAAAAGAACTCTTTAAAAAATTGTGATAAGAGGATTGGGATTTAGCTCAGTGGTAGAGCACTTACCTAGCAAGCACAAGGCCCTGGGTTCGATCCTCAGCTAAAAAAAAAAAATTGTGGTAAGGATACTGAAGTATAACTCTCCACAACTGATGGCTTCTGGCAGTGGGGAGAGTGGGGAAAGACTCGGTGTTCTTTAAGTGGCTGGCCACTGGGAGTTTGACCATGCTCCAGTGAGTATAAGGGCAACACAAATTCTACTTGATTCTCCTTCTTCTTCTTCTCCTTCTTGTTCTTGTTTTTCTCTTCTTCCTCATTTCTTTCTTTCTTTCTTTCTTTTCTTCTTCTTCTTCTTCTTCTTCTTCTTCTTCTTCTTCTTCTTCTTCTTCTTCTTCTTCTTCTTCTTCTTCGTCTTCCTCTCCTCCTCCTCCTCCTCTTCCTTCTTCTTCTGGGGGGGGTCACAAAGGTTGGGAGATGGACCTGGGAAGACTTGGAAGAGAGTATGATCTGGGTTCATGATGTGAAATTCCCAAATGATCTATAAAAATATTATATCACAAAAGAAAGAAAGAAAGAAAGAGAGAGAGAGACAGAGAGAGAGAGACAGAGACAGAGACAGAGACAGAGAGAGAAAGAAAGAAAGAAAGAAAGAAAGAAAGAAAGAAAGAAAGCAAGCTTAGAGCATTAGGATATTTTAAAAAGCATCCTTATGCTCTAGCCAGCATCTGAAATAAAAAATACAAAAGAGAAGAAAACGACTAGGTATGCCTTTCTGAGCTGGGACTGAATAAGGTAGGCAGACCCAGCAGAACTCATGGGGACTGGTAGGAACTGTACTGGAGTGCAGGAATTTGGTGAAGGAAAACTATGTCATTGTAGGTAAGTCTGCTGCCCTAGGTGTTTCCTTTAGCTATGTCCCTGACTTGTACAACTAGATAATTGTTAAAGGAAGGAGACAGAGTTGTGTCACCATTCAGTTGTAGTAGAATCCTTTCTTAAACCACAGCAGTTATATAATTTTGTTTGCATGTCTTTGAATTTTTTTCTTTTGTCTCCAAAATCTCATACATGTATACAATGAATGATGTTTATATTGATGCCCCACTTTCCACCTTCCACTCCCCCCTTCGTGTGTGTGTGTGTGTGTGTGTGTGTGTGTGTGTGTGTGTGTGTGTTCTACCAATAGGATGCAAGAGGTTTTTATTATTGCATTTAATTTACCCACACTTTTCCATGTTCTGGCCTTGTCAACTTAAATTGAACTTCTTTCTCTTGATTATATATAATGATACAGACACATGATATGCCCATTTCATTAAAAGAAGAAGTGTTTACTCCAACAAATGCTACAGTCCTCTTGAAAATGCACCTAATTTTGTTCTCCATGTGATTAAAAATTCTATGATTATTACAATTACTAAACTTTCTAGTCACATAAAATGCTGCAAAATACTTTTTTCCCTTTAATTTTTGAAAGTTCTGAACACTGGTTTAGTTTAAATAACCACATGTATGTAAAAGTATGTATGTGATGTTTTTAAGGTCTTTAAACAAAGAAATATAAAATGAATAGCTACTTATAAAATTAAAATATCAGATTGTACAGATAACATTTTTGTGAAGAGAATACAACAGAAGTTGCATTTCCCTTAATACAGAAAGCTGCATTTTGAAATTTGAAGTTCATAATAACATTAAGCTCTTAAGTTAGGTAATAATTTTAATTATAACTTGTAAGTAGAAAGTGGGAAAAGTAATAGTTAAGCTTCTCTTGAAGTTTGAATAGAAGTTTAATGATTAGAAGTAAAAAAAAAAATGGAAGAAACATCTTCTATAAAGTAACCTAGAAAATGAATTTCTAGCCACTGCTTAGCTACAAATATAGGTATCATGATAACTGCTTTTATTAAGTCACTTTATGAAAGTCACTTAAATCCTGAGACAACTTCCATTGCTATGACACATGTGGGAACCAGTGTCAGCATCCTTTGGGCAGTAGGTTGCCTCTGCTTGGTTACAAAACCACATGCTATAAATTATTGACTAAATTCCAAATACTATGATATTAAAGGTATTGAGAACATTCTGAAATTACAGTCAATATTATTTCAGATACAATTATGCTTTTCCAAACAGACTACGCACATTACTGTTTCTAATGATTTTCTAATAATATGGAGAAATTTATAAAATTCATATTAATCTCATTTGTGTTTGCTACTTATGGTATGGATTATTCATTTTCTGAATAATCGGCTATAAGCATCTGTTTCACAGTAAATATTAAAAATGAGAAAATAGCATATAAATTCTTAGATTACTAAAATATAGCAATAAGATATGTGGAATTTTCTTCATATCATCATTTTAATACTTTATTTAAGACAAGCATCAAAGGAAAGTTTCCTTTCCCTAAAAACATGTAAAATAAACAAAACAAAGAAACCTCCACTGATTTTCAATGTCATACAAAATACCAGCTGATTATCATTGGGTTCTTTGAAGGCCCTGTGGGTAAGTGAGCTCTCTCTATTTATCTAATAGTTGCTGAACATATGCAGTCTAACATTTTCCACTCCTACCTGGAGTTATATTTCCAGTACTCTGCAACAAGTCATATACATATTTGCAGATATTGTAAAAGCAATGAAAATTCAGCTATTGCATATGGTTGTTTTGTTTGTTTGTTTTTGGTTGTGTGTTTTGGTTTTTCGAGACAGGGTCTCTCTGTGAAGCTTTGTGCCTTTCCTGGAACTCACTCTGTAGACCAAGCTGGCCTCAGACTCAGAGATCCAACCTGCCTCTGCCTCCCAAGTGCTGGGATTAAAGGTGTTCGCCACCAACATCCAGATTGCGTATATGTTTTATACAGCAAAGTCTTCTAATAGAGTGGACCAAGATGCTTCATTGTGGTCCTGCTACTGTTCTGATAGCAGCAGACTGTTTTAATCTTCTTCCTACCATTAGAATTCATTACATCAAAAGAAATCATTTGAGTCTACAGCTTATACTCACATGCAAATGTAAACTCCTGAGTACATAACAGACTTTTCCCAAAATACCTCCATGTTCTGACATGATAGATCCCCAGTCATGTTTTCTTTTCATTATTTATTTATGCCATTCTTTGTGAGGAAGGCACCAAACTGTATGGCTTAGTTTGTTATTGAACTCAGTATTTAGCTCAATCAGGTTTGTCTTAGTCACAAGACATGCTTCTAGTGATGTGAAAAGACACCATGATCATGGCAACTCTTATAAAAGAAATAGTTAATTGAAGACTTGCTTACAGTTTCAGTGTCTTGGTGCATTATCATCATGGGGGGTAGGATGGCAGCGGCCATGACAGACATGGCAGGCATCAGGCTGGCGAGGTGGAAAGCTGCATCCTGATCTGTAGGCAGACAATGCTCCTAGCTTGGGCTTTTGAAATCTCAAAGCACATACTCAATGACAAACTTCCCCCAACAAAGTCACAACTACTCCAACCACTCACAACTACTCCAGCATCTCCTAATCTTGTAGTCCTTTCAAATAGTGCCATTTCCTGGTTACTAAGCATTTAAATATATAGCTATATGGGGGCCATTCTTATTCAAACCACTATGGGGCCCAAACTAGTTATAGTCATGTTGCCTCTGTTATATCCAGATTGCAGGGACTCTGGAAAGACCACCACAGAGAGCAAATCCCATGTGTGAAAGCAAAAAGCCTTTATAAGCCCAAGCTTGGTCACTCTCAGCATGAAAAGCAGAGAGCCACAAGCCCAAGCAGGGTTTTTATCATAGTAGAGGTTGGGATAAAGAGATTTCCACGGTTCAGGACTCTGATTGGCTGACATTTGTCTAATGGTATCTCAGCAAAAAGGAGAAATAAGCTCAGGAACATCTGGTCATCTTATCTAACCTTGTGTAATAGAATGTTTGGCATGTCAGGTACTTCCCCATCCCTGAGTGGATCCCTCTGTGGAGTCAGTTTATGGCTTTTTCCTAGATCAGGGTGTTGCCTACCAGTAAACCTATCACAGCAACTGTGTCTGGGGCCCCTAAACCTGTCATGGAGGCTGTGTGGTCAAATGGGCCCCTCAACAACCTCTGTCTCTCATTAGAGCTGTATTACAAGTGTAGGTTACCACTGCTCAATCTACTGCTGCCTCTTTGCTCTATTCCCATAATTTTCATAACTAACAACAGATTTGCGCTAACAATAAATATTTAACAATATTAGCACATAAATTCCTTAATTTGGAACATCTTTGGATTTTTTTCAATTGTCTATACTTTCATCCAAAGAGGAATTTTTTATCCATCAGAAATCTCTAAATAAGATCAATACAAAGTTTTCTTTAACTTTCTAAAGAAAGAAAAATTAAATGAAGGGAGAAATTTTAAAACTTGATATACAATTTCAGAAAACTCTATTTTTATTATTTTACTATACAGGTTTTTCTACTTTACAGTGATATGGAGTTAATGTGCATTGGGTAGAAACTACAGTTCAAGTGGGATAGTTCCCCCAGCTAATGATATGCTGACCAACACTTCTATAATCATACAGATGAGCAAACCAGTCTGTGATGTAATGTTTACCCTCTTTATCCAGCAACTCATGTTAGTCAATCTCCCTATGATTTTCACTGTATTTGCTATTACGTTTATAGCAATAAAATTGCTTAAAATTTATTAATATTTTTGATAGAGCATGGATATACCATTAATAGGCAATTATGTCTTTATTATTGTACAAACAATGTTATCAGTTTGATTCTTGACTTTTTACATTAGTAAGATTATTATACAATTTTCAAATGACTGCAACAAATTGGAGTAACAGCCTATGCAACACTTAATTAAAAGAACAAATGTTGAAGTTCCTTTATAAGTTATTAGGAGTGAACTGATGGATAAAATACAAACTGGAAAGTGCCTAGTAGAAACCTAGCATTTGGTACTTGCTCAACTATTATTGGTTCATTGGTAAAAGTGGGTGCCTAGCTGAGTTTATTCTCAAGGTCTTCAAAATGTATATGTGCTTAAAAATATATGATGAATACATTTTTAATCTCTTTAAGCTTTTTTAATAGAAATTGTGATCTTTATAACCTAATCAGTTTTGTTGTATGTTTCATGAACATACATATAATCACTCATATCATGAGCATATATATATGTCATATGTGTGTGTGTGTATATATATATATATATATACATCATATACACACACACACATATATATATATATATATTTCTTAGAAATTATTGTAAGAGTATCCTAATTTGAGAGAAAGTACAAGCCTTAAGCACATGGAAAACTGTAAGTCCAACAGAATAAATTTGACAATATGTATTTGGCTGAAGAACATGTGATAGGACTAATAATCTCTGTTGTTGTATGTCATTTGTGACATAACAAAGACAAAATTTCTTATTTCTTATTGCTCCAAGACAAAAAACAATAACAGCATGGCAAAAATGACAAACTAGATAGACCCTAATATATCCATATATAATTCCATAAATTTCATAAAGGAGAAACTAATGTTTGAATGTGTTTAGTGTAAGGTTAGTAGCTTTATAGGATTTTACATCCTGTTGAGTGTCCATTGCTAGGAATATCCATGTGCTTTTAATTTTATTCTGCATATTTAATTGACTGACACTTGCTCTTATGTTGCATAGAGGTGATGTATAGGCCCAGAATCAGTCTGCATTGTTAGTGAGTTGTAATCTACAAGTGAAGACAGAGGGAGCATACTCTTTTTCCTGATAGGAGAGTCATTACCATATCCTTCAAGTTTCTTCATCATAGATGAATGTCCTGGGAAAAGAACCAGTCGGCCTATGAATTCTTAGTTCAGACAGCATGAATATGCAAAGATGCCCAGGATCCATAGTCATACTGATGCTTGCCTAACATCAAAAAGTATTGATGACTTTGAACTCTAGTATGCTTTATGGATTAAGGCTAGCATTGAGAGACTCGGATTTAACATTATATATCTTTCATCTATTAGACATACATTTGGTTGCCCTACCACTCAATCATATATTATTATTAAAGAAAAAATTGTAATTTAGTCACTTCAATGAATCATTTTAAACTGTTATTTACAAATAATAAAATTAATTTTAGGTATTAATTATAATTGTATCCTAACTCCATGCTTTTTTAACAAGTAAATATTGTTCTACTTAAATAATGTAAAACTACAGAAAAATCAATTTCAGTAGGAAAGAACATTTTATCTTATAATTAAAGGAATACATCTCAAATTGCACACAGATAGCGTGTCTAACGTCTAATGTTTAATTGACATCAATGTTTGACAGAGAAACTTTCGGTCCCACCAAGGTGACAGCTGGTTCCTTGCTGAGAAGAGAGGCAACAGCTGCCATGCCACTGGGATCAATAATTTCAATGAAAGATAGCTAAGATGCCGATCTAAAATTTGATAAAATCGGTGAAAGTAATATATTTGTTTCCCTCACTCTTTGAAATGGGTGGTTTACACACACTTAGCTTGTGTTGATTTTGCTGCATTTTAAGCCATAACCCCACAAGCAAATGGCAGAAAGCCCAAGCTCTCACAGTTAAAAATAATCTTCTCTCTAATTAATACTAGACTATTTCTTCCATTTAAATAAACAATTTAATCCACAATTTAACCATGTTTTCCTCAGGGTTTTCTGGCTGTTCCTGCTACTTATAAAGCTGCAACTCTGCAATAAACTTTCATAATGGAGTTCAATAAAGTTGTGAGTGAATACACAATAATAACCATATATCAGTGATGCCTATACAAACTCATTGTGGTAATCAAACCACCAGTGGGCCATCTTTCACCCTGACCTCCTGTGGTTAGCATCGTTATGGGATGGCTGCTTGTTACACAGCCACTGAGGAAGCAAATTAAGTTATAGCTTTCTTTCCTTTTCAATTATCAAAGCAATCCAGATTTACATGAAGTTCTATCATTTTTAACTAGAGCCTGAAAGTTAGCTCGGAGGGAAATAATAAAATGTAAATATTAAACCATTGGCACCTAAAAGCATAGCTTCTATTTTGCTAGGCATCTCTGAATTAAAGTGGCAACCAGAGTGCCTATAGATCTGCTGAGAGATGGTTTGCCAATTCTCTCAGTTTAATTAATAATGCAGTTGATCACTAAAAGCTGCCAAATGCAAGTGATCACTGTAAATAGTAAACTGTATTCACTTCACCAATGTAAAATGTGGAAGTTATTATAAATTTCAAGAAAAATACTCCAAATGACAATATAATAAGTTTCAGCAAAGCCAGGGTGAGAACTCTAGAGCAGTTGTTTCAGCGTGTGCTCCTTGGTCCAGAAGCAGCGCTACCAGCCAGGGCTCATTTGAAAGGTGCACTATCGGGCTTCTCTGTAGGCCATGGGAAGAAGAAATTTCATGCTGCCATCTGGCAACTATGTTTTCCTTACTCTTCCCTGTGACACAGATTTAGAGATCTCTGGATTAAAGGTCTAGCCTCTGCTCACGATTGGTCACCTAGTAGCTGACGATCCATGAATGCCGCAATAAGGAGAGGAGGGTTCATGTAACCCTGAATTTTGGAGTTGGGGCTCATTTTAATAAATTGCACACTGAACCAAGAAATGGTAAAAATTTGATTCCTCTCTACCAGCATGGACAAAAGAAGAATAGTGGAGTCAGTATCATAATGGTGAGTTTTGACTATCTGTCATGTGTTTTGTGCCTCATTTTAGTTTACAATGTTTGCTCTTACATTTTCATTCACCACTTCTCATGAATTCTTTTATCTTAGTATTCAGGCTGAAAATTCCTCATGGGTAATTTTTTGTTACTTATCACAGACTCAGAACAGAGAGACTCATGACAATGAAATTTAGATTAAGCCAGCTCACTCCAGAAATGAGATGTGCCTGCTTTGGGCGAGGCTCTTTCACATACCTGGATTCACAGCTGATACGGCATATATCTCTGCTAAATCATGCTAAGAAAGGAAAAATACATCATATGCTTTTGTTTTGTTTTCTTCTTTTCTCTCTTTTCACCACTGTCCTATCCTACACCTGTCAAATATCTTGGTTCATGTTACCTTCTTCTGTTTTAGATTAAAAACAAGTGCAGATATGAAGCTAAGACTGAACGTATATGAAAATTTAAGCTTATTGAAATGAGCTTATTGAAAAAATTATGTCAACACATTTTGTGCATTGGGAGAAGCAATGAGTTTTTAAATGGCAAGATGGCAAGACAGCAATAGCAGAGGAAGAAGGAATAGGAAGTAAACAAGGAGAGGAAGCTAGAAAATGCCATTTGCCCTTGCCCAATCAGGAGAGCCATCATGCTAAGAAAATGAAATATTTTGCTGCTGTTTCCTTTCTTTTCTCATTTTCTGGTAACGAAGACTGTGAAGAGAATAAATTGGAGGAAAGGATGAAGAAAAGGAATGCAATATGAGAACAGATGATGATGGCATAGACACAGACTAGCATTGCCATCTCTAATCCTGGGAGTCATAATAACTAAAGCATGATAGGATCTTACTGTTTTCAAGTGCCGTGAGAAAATCTCATGTGGCAACTGATGAGAGAGAACAGTGGCAAATTAGTTTTTCTGAGCAAATAGATAGATGACACTTGAGTAGAAAGACAAGACATGGTAGCACATTTACCTAAAATTATGTTCTTTTTTTAGCTATGAAAACACTATAGTCCCAAGTAAATTTTACAAGAAAACAAAAACAAAGCAAGACAAGAAATATCATGCATGAAGCTGAAAAGAGTGCTTAGCTTTTCTTTACATGGATGCCAAAGTTCCAACCTCAGAGCCTCATGTTTACGCAGAAAAGACTTTTGTTGCCATTCAGAAAACTATTTCTGTAACTGAAAGCTTATTAGGTCAATGTAATATAAATACAAATTTTTACATACATCAACATTTGTTTAGAGTTTGTTTAAGCTGTACACATATTCTTAAATCTTTCTTATTTTATTTATGCTTCTATTATACCATATATCCCTTCCCCTCCCTCCACTTCTCCACCCCCCACATCCCCTCTAATTCAGATTCACTGCTCCTCCATTTCCACTTGGAAAAGAGCAGGCCTCCCAGGGATATTAACTGAACATAGCATAAGAAGATACAACAAGATTATATACAAACCCTCACATCTAAACTAGGCGAGGAAGCCCAATAGGAGTAAAAGGGTCCCAAGAGCAGCAGAGACACCTCCACTCCACTGTGAGGAGCCCCACAAGAACACCAAGCTAAACAACAACATCATATATGAAGGTACCTAATGCAGACCCATGCAGCAGGCTCCATGCTTGCTGCATCAGTCTCTGTGAGCCCCTAGGAGTCCTGTCTAGTTGATTTTGTGGGCCTTATTTTCTTGATGTCTATGGCTCCTACAATCCTTCCTCTCCCATGCTCTTAATTCCAAACAAATCCATGGAAAATCATTAAGGGTCACTAAGATTTTATTTAGATTTGTTTGATTTTAAATGAAAATAACAAGTCAGTGGTTGACCATGATCAAAGAACTCGGTAGGTTCATCTCTTTTCTCTATGATGTAGACTTGTATAATGAGCTAGCTTGCCTGCTTCTTCCCTCCTCCGCTACCCCCCCCCGCCCCGCTTTTCTCTCTCTCTCTCTCTCTCTCTCTCTCTCTCTCTCTCTCTCTCTCTCTCTTTCACTTCTATCTCTCTTTATTTCTTTCTCCTTTCCTTTCTCCCTCTCTTCCTTTCTTTTACTATGTGGATTTGGCTTGTCTGAAACTCACTATATTCTGACTTCTTTTGCATCCTGGATGCTGGTATTAAAAGCATGCCACACCACAATTGGCACTCAGATTTTTAAGGATGAAAGCTAATGGCTACATCCAAACCTGTATGTCTGGAATACTTCACAGATAGATTGAGTACATCTGTGAAAGCTCTCAAAATAATTTTTTGTTGGTATTTTACACAATTTCTTACCAGTGCAGATTCAGTGAGATACAGAGACTTTTGCCAAATTCTTGTTTCATTTTTTTCCTTATTTTGCTTTGCCACCCATTATAAATAAGAGAAATTGTATAAGAAACATTGTTGAGGGTACTGTATATTTGCTCTTGTAATTGAAACTATTTTATTTGTATGGGGGAAGGGAAAATATGCTACAGCATGCAAGTGGAGAGCAGAAGGCAGTTTATTGTAACTGTTTTCTCTCTTTCCATCATGTTGCAGGTCCCCAGAAGTGAACTCACACCCTCACCGTTGTAAGGGTTTTTACTAACTAAGCCATGTTGCTAGCACCTGTATTTTTATTAATTTTTAATTATTTCAACATAAATAAAAACAGTAAGACAGAGATAGAAGTTTTCTCAGTATAATATGAACCTAGGATTTTGTAGATTCAGTTTAAAATACTGAAATGTAGACTCTACAACAGTGCACAGAACGGAGTATGCAGATTAATTACTGCTTTATATGAAAAATTACAATTTCTTTGACATGTGCAAGATTTTTACATTACATATGAAACTGACACTTTAAGTGCACCTATTGAGGACACTGAAATGATGTTTATAATAATGAATTTGGTGAGCTTGTGGAAATTTTGTTAATTTATACAACATTCATAATCTGTATCTCATAAAGCAACTACTAATTTAGAGCAAAACTGCAGTTAAATTGGAGGAACATCTTATAGAAAGATAAAAGAAATTCCTAGGTCATATAAAGTACTCTCTTGGAAATGAATTTTCTTCACCATGTAGCCTGCTCTATTTTTAAAAGATGTGGGAATTACTCTCTTAAATAAATCATGGCAATAATATTCTTTGTCCCATAAATCAAGTAAATAGGTACCCCCTCTACCTAGTTCCTGCACTGGGTCATCAACAGTCAGTCATTTTACATAGTGACATATTTATTGCATAGTTGCTACATTATTTGTGGCAAATCTGTGTCCTTTTAGTAATTTTTCCCTATACATTACATGTCTATGGTCAGAAATTGGAAGCTAGTGGAAAGACATGTGTTATAAAGAAAGAACTATCCAGCTTGAGCCAGATCTTTTTATACTGACATTTCCCCGGAGAAGCTCAGTCTTCATATTGTACCTCACTTGATGCTTTAGGTAAGGATCAGCTCTGCAAAAACTCTGTTTCTGGAGCTATGGATCCAAAACAATAGATAGAAAATTCAGAAGAAATAAATCTTAAAGTATTGCCAGAAGAAAAAAATGGCAAAATGTATCACAATTCCAGTTTAGTTACTGGATCTGATCAGCAGTGTGACATATGTCCTATATGGTACATTGCTTTAGAACAGATCAAATATTGATATCTTGAGCCTTATAAGCCTTTATTTGAGTGTAGTGGAAATTATTCTGTGCTTTGGAAAATAGCATGCCTGCTCTCAACTCAAGACAAGCCAGTGGTAACTCCTCTTGTGGTTCTACTAATAAAATCTGCCCCAGTCCTTGCAAGTATCCTCTGGGAAAAATGTCTTGGCTAGAGAGTTGCTGCTTTTGAGTAGGAAATAAGCTCTCTGTGCTTTTACTCAAATTGTCTTTCTGTTACTGAAGAAGGACCAATTGGATTTCCTTTGTGTTCCAGAAACTGGATGAATTACCCCCACATATATTTGTGTGTTTATTCTGTCTTCAAACTTGTAAAGCATGTATTATAGATGATCAAATGAACATTTTAAGAAGTTGCTAGTTTCTACATCTTCAGGGGCAAGTGTTTGGGACACTAAGCAACTTAAAATAAAGAAACTAAGGAACTGTATAATGACTGTAGGTTATCCTAATGTCACAAATAATGTTATGCTGATTAACATGAGCATGAGTTGTCTGGGGAGAGACAACTGCAACTTAGAATGTGCCTCCATCCGGGTGGCCTGTAGGCAAGTTTGCCAGGCATTTTCCCGGTTTGTTATTGGTATGTGTGTGGGGGGCGGGCATTACACAGCAGCTGGTGCCATTCCTTTGTGGTTGGTCCTGAGTGGAATAAGAAAGTAAACTATGTAAGCTTCAGAGAGAAAGGTTCTGAGCAGAGTTCCTACATGGCCTCTGCATCAGTTCCTGCCTTCAGGTTTCCACCTTCAGTCCCTGTTCTGATTTCCTTCACTGGGGAACACCATGAAAGTGTAAGCCAAGTAAACCCTACATTCCCAAGGTCCTTTGGTCAAAATGTTTTGTCACAGCAACAGAAAATAAACCAGGACAGCTGTTTAGCATCAAACTTGACCTTATTGCTACTTATACATTTTCCAATACCTGTTCACTGATTTTGTCCTTTAGGAAAGAATTGAGGTCTGGAATAGGACAAAATTAGTGGGATAATTATATGCACCCTATTTATTCATTGTAAGAAACATATGTGTTAAGTATGAAACCATTGGCAAATAGGTATGCCTTACTAGAAAATTGCATTTGACTCCCATGTTCATGGGAATTGGCAAACAATTTTATGGGGCACACCTCTTTTACTACTCTTGACCAAAAAAAAAAAAAAGGCCAGCCAAGTACAAGCACTGAAAAGAAAATGGTTTTGCCATGAAATTTAGATTGCAAATGGATGAAAAGGAGTTGGGTCAGATGCCTCTTCACTGGCTGATTTTTCATGAAGATCTTTTATCAAATTAAGTAATTTACTTCCATCTTACATTAGCTGAGAACAGCTACTTAATTTTGTATCTTCTTTTAATTTCTCCTGAAATAATTTTCTCCTTTATGCTTTAAATATAGTAAATTGCATTGACTGATCTGCATTCCTAGTATATACAACACAATTGGTCATTTGTAATAAAATTAGATGTTGATAAATGATACAATAAAATGATGTTGATAAAGATGCAGGCTTACATTTTTCTGTGTTTTTGTCGTTTGATTCTGTAGTGTTGGTCAAGTTTTAGCATTAGTGTTGTAATCTGTTATTTGCAAGTTGAAATTCATTTCCTGTTCTCTTATTTATTTATATGAAATTATTTCTTCTTAAATTTTTAAAAAATTTAACCACTTAAGTCATATGCCCCTGTGTTTCCTTAAGTTATATTTTAGTAACTTTACCTAGTAAATTCATATTTCCTTGCAATATTATACAAAAATTTGAAAATTTTCTTCTGAAAATTGTCTATTCACTTATGTAATTTATTGCCATATGGTTTGTTGTCCTTATTTTTGAGATTGCAATTTAATTTCAAAGTTTCTCCCTTCCTTTCCTCTCTCTGAATCCTCCTATATATACTTTGCCATTTTCAAAAGTAAATCCACAAATGAAAACACCAAAGATTTAAGTGAGAGGTTTTAATTTTATAAATTCCAGGTGACAAAAACTAGAAATGATTTGGAAAACTGCAAGGAACAAATATGATAATAACAAAACCATTTGTGCAAGAGAAAAGTAATTTTCACATGTTTTCAGCAAATGTAAATTTGGTACTCAAGTTTATTTTTTTATGACAGAAAGAGCAAAACACTATTAATAGAATCACACAGTGAAACATACTTTGTTGTCCAAAATCTACCTTCCCATAATGAATATGAACTACTGAAATATGCCATAAAGCATATCCAAATCCTTTCTACTGCTGCAGACAAATCTGCCTGATCATTTTAGAAGTTCCTCGCTAGTTACTGTATGGTAACTACGTTAGGGTCTTCTTTCATCGGGAAACTATCTTAACAAACATAGTTATTTCTTTTCTTTTTAAGAGCCTAGGGTTATACTTCTGTATTTTCAAATATTATATAATGGAGTATGATAATTTAAAAGGTAAAGAAAATGATAGTTTTACTTTGGTTTCCTGGTAGATATTTGGTTACATAAGAAAAGTTCTGCACATAGTTCTCAAATACAGACAGAGTCCAGAAATGTGATGAAAGCCAGAGACTCATATTCATAATAAATGTATGATTATTTTACAGCAATAATCTGTCATATGGGATTCTTTTTAAGTACTTTATTTTTAGCATAAAAATTGAAATTTTTGAGCCTCTTGTTCTATGGTTTACAAAATGTATTTTCATCCAACACTAAGGTCTGTCTATTTGATTTTATATATGTATGTATATATAATATATATGCATGTGTGTGTTTGCACTTTTTCTTTACAAAGATGGGAAGGAGATAAATGCACCGATATTCTGAAGCAGGCAAATTAACTTCAGCTTTCAAATTTGGACGTGGCACTCCATTATGGTATGACAGCTGCTCCTTGGGCTGCCCACATCTGTAGTATGACCTTAGACTCCATTCCTGGATGCTCAGCCTAAAGTCTTTATTTCATATTCCAAGAACTTTCCATATCTTTAAAACAGCTCTTAAATCAGCTCTAGACAGTAAATTCTTCCCTAAATAATCTACTGAAAGTAGATTTTTCTCATGATAAATAAAGCCCATTCCATTGCTCTAGTAACATGGAAAACATAACTCTAGTCTTAAATACAGTAGTAAAATAAAAAAGTCTTAATGGGCAAAATATCCTGAAATGCACCAATGTTCAAAATTCAGTTTTTCAAAAATGCTGAAGTAATTTAAGGTATCAAATCAAAAATTTTTGTGCAAAAGAATCCCCAAAAATAGTTAACGCTGTATTACTTGACATAAGTGATTTTCTCTTCTCTCCAGTTTTACTAAACTTTCCAAACAAACACAAGTGGTCATTAGCATTCTATGTAGGACTCTGGTTTCTTTAATTAAATATTCATTCATTAAAATCCTTTAGGTATTAGCACAATTTTCCTATATAAGATAAATAGTATAGATCTGGGATGTTGTCTGAATTATTTTCAATTTTTGGCCACTCATGCAGCTTATTCCAACATTGTCACAGACATAATAAGACATCTTATTCATATTTATTAGTATATTATAATGAGTTATTGAGAAAACGACTTTCTACCAAAACAGAGACGTCCAGCCAAATGAGAGCCATGTTTACTGGGACTAACAATTCAATGAGCGATGGCAAAGTGTGCTCTGACAGCACATCCTGTTAGCAATTGAAGAATTAATGATAAGCCCAGCAATTTTGTGACTGATGGAGAGGCTATGACATTGGGAAAACCCAGCTTGCAGCTAGATAAGGACAGCACACAGCACTCCTGCTCTCTGAGTTGACACATTCACATAATTTTCTTGCCATGTATCTAATTATCCACACAAGAGGGGAAGAAAATAGAAAGTGAAGGGGCTCAGAGGACAGAAAGGGTTAACCTATACAGCACTGAACATAGGACAAGACGGTGTTCCCTCATAAATACTAAATTCAAAACCATGGCCAGCAAAGGTCATTCCCTTTAACTAGAACAAAACACAATAGCAATGTGATTTTTGTAACATCCCATATGATTGTCTTCCATGCATTTTATTTCCATCCCTCGCTTCTTTCGTCTTATTTCATGACTTCTATTTGAATGACTTTAAGATGCTTACTCCCCAAACTCATATTGGCTCTGCTTCAAATCACTTATTGTAGGGAATTAGCTTTAGTGGGTCTGGTTCTGTGTTGTCTCAGTTGACTCTATTAAAGGCAGAGGATTCTTTTTTTTTTTTTTTTTTTTTTTTTAGTTTCTGTCTTTGTTCAGAATATAAAAGAGTGGGGACAAAAATCAATGTCTGCTGAGAAATATATGGGTTAGTTTGTTCATAATTTTAAGGTACTAATTGCTCTACTTCATTTTCTTGATTAAAAAACACAAATCCAACAACACATACTCCATTTAATTAAAAATAATGAGTGAAGCCAGACTGAAATTAAAAAGAGTAAAGGACTTCCATATAACTTAATCACTGAATACCAAATCAGATGTGAAACAATTGCAAAAAAATTAGAGAGAATAAAATATCCTTATGTAGAACTTAGGGCAATTGAAACTATATCATTGGCTTTGACTCCACAATACCAGATGAAATTATGGTAATAGTAAAGACATCCACCAGCTACCCACTCAAATGAATATTTCAGAGAAGAGAGGTAGGGAAGACATTTTTGTCATAAAAATTTGAAGTTAGTGAATCAAATGAAATCACATGCAAATTCTATCTTGTCTCTGATTTAATTCAATATTGCCTTCCCTGAAAGGTACAGGGGATTGAAATGTTTTTAGAAAATCCAGAGGGTTTTCAGTGGCACTAACATAGAGGTAACCCCACATGCTGTAGGAACAAGTTTAAATCTCAAAAATGTTATGAAGAAAATCATCACAATGAGGTTTCAGTTAAACAGGAAAAAGTTCCTAGAGATATCCCTATCTACTGTGTTTATCTAGGATAAAATAAAAGTATGGGTGAAGACAGAGAAAATTAAACCATTAAATGTTTGTGTAATGAATCATTCTAAATAATAAGTAAGAACAACAAAATATAAAAACCTTCAAAACTAGGGTTGGGGATTTAGCTCAGTGGTAGAGTGCTTGCCTAGCAAGCAAAAGGCCCTGGGTTTGATCCTCAGCTCCAAAAAAAAAAAAAAAAAAAACCTTCAAAACTACCATTGAGTTCATTTTGCATTAGGTATCTACTGCTAGACATGGGTCCTGCCCTTAACTGTGCTTTGCATACCCAGTGAAACTCCACTGGAGAAACTAATATATGCTTTGTGTGAGATTTTCAGTTGGACATAGCTTCTTGGTTAGGGATGGGAGTTTGTGTTTACTTCCCTCTCAGTTCCGAATGGAGTGGGATAGAATCCCACAATAGTTCTAATTCGTGTTTCCCTGATGACTAAGGGTTTGAAAATTTCAAAAATGTTCATTAGCCATTTAGATTTCTTAAAGCTCATTTGGTTGTTGGCGTGCTCACTTAATACTTTGTTTTCTAAGTTCTTTTGCATATATTCTATATTAATTCTCCATCAAATACAGAGCTTGTGAAGATGTTTCTCCTATCCTGTCACCTTATTATTTATTTAATTTACTGTTTCTTTTGTTGTACAAATGTTTAGATTCAGGAAGTTTTGCCACTTATCGGTATTAATTCTTGAGCAAATGCCGTCCTGTTTAGAAAACCTTTCCCTGTTCCCGTGTGTTGTGGTGTGTGATGGCTTGAGTTAAGAACAGATCCATAAGCTCATATATTTGAAGGCCTGGTCATCGGAGAGTGGCACTCTTGGTAGCCTTTGGAGAGCCTGCTCCACGACCACCTCCAGGGTATGTAAAAAAAAAGTCCATGAAGTCAGCGGGGGCTAGGAGTAATTCTTATCTGTCTGAGGGCTAGACCTTTTCCATCTGAGGGGAAAAATAAGGAAATACACGTGTTTTCTGATGATAACTTTCTCGAACAGGCTAGAACTCATGCAGATGAAGTTCACCAGACTAACCCCGCACATCCTCCCAGGAGCTGAGGGGGTTCCTGACCAGGAACCACACTGGGATTATAATAATCAGCGTGGAACTCTAGCCAGAGATAGCTTTATCACCTGTCTCCTGACAGACCTCCGTAAGGCTGCTGTAAAACCAGTAAACTATGAAAAACTAAAAATGGTAATTCAGGATAAGGACGAAAATCCATCTCACTTCTTAGAGCGGCTCACCAAGGCTCTACTTCAGTTCACCAGCTTAGACACGGAGAGTCCTGAGGGCAGGCAGCTCCTAATGACTCACTTGGTCTCACAGTTTCCCTGACATTAGGTATAAACTTAAATGTTTAGAGAATGGCCCTCTGACCCCACAGGCAGATATACTGGCAATAGCATTTAAGGTGTACCATCTTAAAAATATTTTTTCTCTGAAAATCTCTGTCTCCACACAGCTACATCTGTTTACATACAGCTGCATATTTCTCTACTCTGTTACATTCCTTCACACACTACTGCATCATTCATTCACTCTTTACTCATTCACTCTTTCACTCACTCTCTCCTACATCTCTCTATTCTAAATCTCTCTGGTTCCAGTTCCCTTTAGTTCCCATACTCTCTGTCTCTCCACAGCTACATCTCTGACTTGGTACACACACATTCTCACCTCTCTCCTTCTCTACCCATCTCTGTTACATTTTCATAACCATAACCATACATTTCATAACCACCCGTTCTCATAACACATGATAAGTCACACAGTTTTTCTCAGGCTAGAGATGTCACACTGACTGGCCAGTGAGTAATGCTTGGCTGTATACGTAGCTCTTTCCCAGACAGAGAATGGCATTGAAATTCAGTACATAACAGTAACAGTAGCTGGCTAAAACTTGAGTGGTTCAAGTACATGCAGTCAATTACTGTAGGAGGTTGTGTCTACCAAAGCTGTTTCATGCCTGAACTTGATTTACCAATACTGGAATCTTGACTTGGTGTATTTTCTACAGGGGCAGCTTAGTCTATTTTAAATTTGCTCTGAAATCTAAATTAAGCTATCTTTGAAACTGAGAATATTGCTACTTTCCTGTGTCAGTAAAGAAAAATATTCTGGTATTATCTCCATTCTTCAGAATTATACAGCTTAAACAGAAATCATTTTCCTGATCATCCATAACTATGAGTGTACTCAAAGATAGAAAACACACCACCAATGGGCTGTGGAAAGAACCCCACAGCTATTCTTCTTAGGAAGGTATAGTGGTGGCACATGAGAAAGTTACAGAGAGAAAACAACCAGTTTCCATAGCCAGTGACCCCATGGGCTTTGCCAACTGGGGCTCTTCTACAGAGAATTATTCATCTAGTAGGTCAACCTATTGAACACTAGTTGTCACCTGTTGCATACTTCCATGGCTCTCTGCAGGCACTACTTGAGAGGGATTAGGAGGTGTGGCCTTGTTGGAGGAAGTGTGTTATTTGGGATGAGGTTTGGGGTTTCAAAAGCTTAAGCTAGGCCCAGTGGCTCTCTCTTCCTGCTGCCTGTGGATCTGTAAATATAAAACTCTAGCTTCTTCTCCAACACCATGTTTGCTTTCATGCCACCATGTTGCCTACCATAATAATAATGAAATAAACCTCTGAAGCTGTAAGCAAGCCCCAATTAAATGCTTTATTTTATAAAGGTTGTTGTGGTCATGGTGTCTTTTTCCAGCAATAGAACAATGACTAAGACAGTATACCTTGTCTGGAAGCAGTTTCAGAGTTTCATCATTTTACATCGAAGTCTCTGATCCATTTAAGTTGGTTGTTATGCAGGATAAGAGATAAGTGTCTAGTTTCATTCTTACACATATGGACATTCAGTTTTTCCAAGTCCATTTGTTGATGAAGCTGTCTTTTTTCACCATTATGTAGTTTTATAATCTTTAAAGAAGAATGTGTTATGTGGACATAGGTTTGAGTTGTCTATTATTCCAATAATCTACATGTATATGTTGTATCAGTACCATACTAATTTCATTACTATATCTCTGTTGTATAAATTCAGATCAGGTAAGCATTTTTTTAAAAAAATTGGCTATTCTAGCTTCTTTTTGATTCCACATTACTTTAAGAGGCTAAGTCTATAGTTGTAAAAAACATCGTGATGATTTTGATTGAGAGTGCTTCGAATCTGTAATTGATTTTGGTAGTATGTTCATTTTCACAGTATTCATTGTGCCAATCAGTGTGCATGTTAGTTCTTCCAATCTTCTAGTTGGTGCTGATTAATTCTTGTCAACGTGGTAAAGGCCATGGTCATCTAGGAGGAGGAAACTTTCATTGGAAAAAAAATGTGTTCGTCCAAATGAGCACGTTGAGTCTTTGGGGGCAGTTTTTATTAAGCAGTGTTCCTCTGTGCTCTGTTTTAGATCCTGCCTCTAGATTTCTACCCTGCTTGAGTTCCTGCTCTCTCTTCATCTCTTCATGATACACTGTGATTGGGATGTGGGAGTCAAATATCCCTTTTCTCCCTAAGCTTCCTTTTTAAAATTATTCTTCATCACAACAATAACCCAAAACAATGTCTTCCCCAGTTTCTTTCCTTAGATATTTAAAGTTCTTGTTGTAGAAGTCTTTCACTTCTTTGGTTAATATTTCATTTACTTTTCTATTGATGTGATGGAACACCATGACCAAAGCAAGTTGTAGAAGAAACAGTTTATTTGTGCTTATGTTTCTAGCAGGATGAGTAAATCATAGTAAGGAATTATGGCAGAAGGTGGTTAACATGATATAGTAGAAATCTCAGAACCCAAATAGGAAGCAGGGATCAAACTGGGAATGACTAGGGGCTTTTGAAAATTAAAAGGCTGTTTGGGAGGCATCCAGGATTTGGGACCGGGACCTGTCCTTAGTGCATGAGCTGGCTGTTTGGAACCTTGGGCTTACACAGGGACACTTTGCTCAGCCTGGAAGGAGGGGACTGGACCTGCCTGTACTGAATCCACCAGGTTTAAATGAATCCCCAGGGGAGTCTTGGCCCTGGAGGAGATAGGAATGGAGGGGAGGGGATAGGGGGAAGGTGGGCAGGAGGGGGGAGGACAGGGGAACCCATGGCTGATGTGTAAAATTAAAACACAAATATAATAAAAAAAATGGGGGAGGCTCCCAGAGACACTTTTTCCATCAAGGCCACACTGCCTAAACCTATATAAATAGTACCATTAATTGGGGACTAACTTTTCGAATGTCTTAACCTGTGAGAAACTTTCTCATTCAAACCACCATAGTTAGTTTTATTCAAATGTATTTTTGTGGTCACTGTGAATGGAATTATTTCCATAATTCCATATATATGCTACTGATATTTATAGGCCAATTTTGCATTCTCCTATTTTGTTAAAAATGTTGATAAGTTCTAAGGGTTTATTGGTAGAGGCTTTTCAGCTCATTTATGTATAGTATTGTAACATCTGCAAATAGAAGTGTTTGACTTCTTTTTCTATTTGTATTACTTTTATGTCCTTCTCTAGTCTTATGCTCTAGTTAGGACTTACTTCAAACAATGTATTTTATTAAAGACAGTGACAACTCTGTCTGTTTCATAGTTTCAATAGAATCATCTTGAGTTTTTTCTCCGTTTAAAATGATATTGAGTAAGGGTTTGGCATATATAATTTTTATTATGTTTAGATATCTTCCTTCAAGTCCCATTATTTTTATTATTCTTTTTATGTAGTGATATGAAATTTTCAAAGGCCTTTATTACATCTATTGAGATGATCATGTAAATTTATCATTAAGTCAATAAATAAACTTTAATACATTTTTACTTGCATAAATTGAACCAAACTGCATTTCTGGGGAAAATCAACTATTTTGTAAATAGTTTTTTGATGTATCTAATACTCATTCTGCAAGTATTTTGGTTTAAAAAATGACCTATCTCTTTACCAGGGATATTGACAGTTTTCTTTTCTTCTCATGTGCATACCTGGCTTTGGTGTTAGAGTACTGCAGGTTTCATAGAATTTAGAAGTGTTCTTTTTATTTTTGTTTTGTGGAATAGTTTGAGAAGTATTGATTATAGCTCTTCATTAAAGGCCAGTAGAAATCTGCTGTTAATCATCAATTCAAACATGGAAATAAACCTAGTTTAATAACATTTTTGATATTATAATTAGAACATTTCTTCCTTCATTTTCTGTATCCAAACCTTGCAAACACCTCCCCTAGCTCTCTTTCAAATTTATGGACTTTTTTCCATTAACTGTTATTACATGATTATACTCATATACCTCTTTTATTCCAAATTTAACCTGCTCAACCTGCATAATGTTGTCCATATGTATGTTTCAGGGCTCAATATTTGATATTAGATAACCAACTGTTGAACTCTTTGCTAGGAAATACTATTTCTCCCACCTCAGCACTCCTTAGTTGCATCTAGTTCTTTGTATATTGTTGAAGCCTCCTGGGCTTTCTCTTGTCTACTTTGTCTATTGGTATTGTCCTTGGTCAGCTCATGTTTAGGCAGCATATTGTTAAGACTTCAGACATTACTCAGAAACATGGACTCATAAGAAACTTCCTGATCCTCTAGGACTTAAAATCTTTCTTTCACCTTATGTACATTAATATTTTATAGGAACATCCATTTGGACAAAACTCTAAAATCCTAGTCTCTCAGTATTGCAAACAGAATTTTTCTTGATGAGGAGTGAGGACAATGCTCATCTGTGGTGTGGATGTAAGGACAAATGTTTAGATTGTTGTTAGGGATTATACTGGTTTAGTAAAGTGGTAGTGGCATGCATATCTTGGCAGTAACCAACACTCTATTTGGACTAAAACTGCTCAACCAAAGGAAACCGTGCTTGGTACTGGAAACCCACACAACTGTTCAGTCTTTGTGATCTTGTAGAAAAACCTACAACTTGGACCTATTTTAGGTGGGAGATTTTTTTGATAATAAATTGGGGATGGACAGGCAGGCATCACAACAAATAGCAAAGAAATTCAGATAATCAAAAGGAAATTTTTTAAAAGCTTATGTTACACTAGGTTGTAAAACCTAACAGAATGAGTTAAATTCTAGACATTTCTGATCCACCATGTTAATCCAAAATGAAGTAAAAATATTTCAACATGCCAATAAAATAACAAGCAAGAAGAATATTTTATGGCAAATACCGTGACTATATTACATTTTCTTTAAATTACAACCAATTAAATAATAGTAATCCTGATATCATCCTAAATTTATTTCATGTGCTGTGTACTAGTCTAGTCCATGCATGGGAAGAAATGAATGTTGATTGGTGCAGTTCAACTGAATGCAAAGATTACTGTATGAGTGATGGCTAAAAGTCAACTGCCTTTCTATTCTGAAGCTAATGATATCATGGTCTCTGTTGCCAGTTAATCAGATAATGAATGTAATATCAAAGGTAAGTAACTGTATAAATGTGCATAAAATCTTGGTGGAAGAAAAAAGCAATTAGAAGCCAAATAATATTATATTAACATTAATAAACTTTCCAATTGCTCTATATATGCATATGCCTGTACACAGATATTCTCCAGCTACATGAATCGGAAAATAGCAACAATTTTGGAAGCTCATTCTCTTTGTGAGATAGTGTCTCAGGTAGGCCAGGATGGCTTTAACAGCTGTGTAACCAAGGAAGACAAGACATTAAACTTATGACCTTGTTGCCACCACCTGCTTGAGTCCTGAGGTTTTACATGTATGCCTCCTCACCCATTTTATGCAGTGCTGAGAGTCTAGCCAAGAGCTTTGTGAATGTTAGTCAACTGGTCTACCAACTAAGATATATATATCTTGTCATTATCCTTCAGTTAGTCACTGATGTTTGCAGACCAAAGTTTCATGTATAAAACCATGGTATCCAGTTGTTGACCATAGAATAAAAGTGTCCATAATTGTGGATCTGCTTTTGTGAGATATAACATTGTGGTTGGCTATAGAATGTGTATCCCCATTGTTAATGCGATTTCTCCACCGGTCTTCTGTTCAATTGAGAAGAGACAGAGTTTCTATTCAGCTGGCCAGAATGGATCAATGAGTCTTGGAAGACCTTGGAGAAAGAAAAAGAGGGACCAAAGGGAAGAGGCAGGGCCAGAAGGGTCCATGGACTTTTTGAGCTACTAAGCGGTGAGGCAGAGTGCTTTCAGGGTAGCTTGTATCTGACTCAGGTTTTCTTTTTCTTTTAATGTCGGTTTTTTAATAAATTGTAAAAGAATCCTTTACATACCATGATACAAATAACTAATCATTGAGAGTGTTTTCAATATCAAGGAATTCATAGAAGCCTGTTATAAGTCTTGATTTCTAAAATATTAAAAATATTCCTCCTGTCTTTTATTATATTTTTAGGAGGTAATGATATAGAATCAAACTAATTCCTAAAACCAAAAATATCTATCAATGGTGCAAGTCTCTAAGGTTTATAGTGACTCACCACTTTCATTACTATCAGATTTTATCATAATTATGTAATATTCTTAATAATTTTAATTGTTAATCTTCTTTAAGTTACACAATACAAACATGATGTATATAATGTGATTGAATTATAATATATATGCTTTATGTATGCTATCATATGTTATACAAATATAATCAAATTTCTTCTAAAATTCTAGTTTTATTTTAATATTGAGGACAGTACCTAGGCTACTGAATTTTATGCATATACATATGAAATATACATATTTTATTTTGTGAATGTATACATACACATATACATTGTCTACATATATATATGTACATAGTATATATGCACTAATATAATTTTTATATCTACTCCATGTCTATTTTGATTAATGAAGAACTTTAGGGACTTCTAAAGGAATTTTATTTCAATATTCATTTTCTGAAGTAAAGATTTTTATTATCTTCATAGTAAATAATAATCTTGCCTTATCATACAATTGTATTCCATTGTGATAACTGCACTCTTTTATAGCACAGCATAGAGTTTCCTCAGGTTCTCCTATTGGTAATGATGGCGTGTTACTTATCAAGAAGATTTGGTAATTAAAGGAATATTTCTCACAGAGCTCTTAAGTTTAAAGTCTTTCAGTTGTAGAGGAGGTGTGATGAAATTCTAATGTGTTCTCCTTAACTGTATTGAAATTAAAAGCATCTGATTAAAACTAGTTAACACTTTAATCTGAATTTAAAATGAAAGTTATAATTGAGATTTAATCAGTGACTTGACTAATACATTTTATATACCAAAGTGTGTAAGATGAGATAAAGCAATGTTTATTCACTGTCTATAGATTGTCCTACATAAAAATAAGAAATAGCCACATTAGGAATTTTATGATGAATGCAAGAAAATAAAAGCATAAAATGTAAAGACTATTTTATAACTTCCAAAAGCAGTGTCACTAATAAGCTGGTCATGGTGACTCACATCTATAAAGCCAGCCCTCAGATGGCTGGGGCAGGAGGATGGCTAAGAATTATAGGTAACTTGAGCTACCCACTAAGTTCTACTGTGTTTTATGTTCAGTATAGATTTTTGAGAATCATATCAACAGGAGAGGCATGGATTATTTTATTGTCAGGTGAAGGCAATGAGTAAATAAATGGGCCGGGCGGTGGTGGCACAAGTCTTTAATCCCAGCACTCAGGAGGCAGAGCCAGGTGGATCTCTGTGAGTTTGAGGCCAGCCTGCTCTACAAAGCAAGATCCAGGAAAGGTGTAAAGCTACACAGAAAAACCCTGTCTCGAAAAACCAAAAATAATAATAATAATAATAATTAATAAATTAATAAATAAATAAATAATAAAAAAAATTTTTAAAAGGAGTAAATAAATGGTTACTTTATAGGTAAAGAGAATTGTGCCACTCATAAATAGGCAGACTGTGTTGTTTCTCAGAGTTAATATACTAAATACAAATGATTTTGAATCTCATTTTTTGGAAGAATATTTTAGAAGATTCTCAAAAAGGATACCAAAACTAAATTCCATCTCAGTTACTGAAAGAGCAATGATATTTTCTCATGGAGTTGCCCTAAAACTATGTAATGAGAATGAGAAAGAAGGTGCTTTAGGTGTGGTAAGGCGAAGTGGTCACTGTGAACATCTGGCATTTTACAGAAATCCTTTCACAACATTCTCTTTGGGACAGATATTGTACATTAAAAAGTAATAATTAAAAATATCAATAATCCAGCAAAAGAATGCAGGTGAATGTATGCTAGCAGAGCCCTTTCTAGCATGCTTAATGTAACAGCAATGTATTTCCTCAAATAATTATACACTTATGCATAGTAATATATCTTCAAAATATGTCACATTCCTTGATTTGGGTGTTACAAATCACATTTTCTGCATAGAGATGATGTTGTCAAGAAAATACCCTCAGGCCAGGAATGTCCAGATGTCTATCTTCCAGGTGATTTAAAATTCTGTCAAGTTGGTTAATAGTAAACATCACAGAAATAACATAGAGAAAGAGACCCAGAGCGAGAGAGAAATGAATCCTGGGAAAACTTTCTATTCATCAATGCATGACCATGTAATGCATATAATTTATAAGAAAATTTTTTAATAAATAATTTTTTTCTTTATTATTATGTGTTTTAAATTTTATACATCAACCATGGGTTCCCCCTGTCCTCCCTCCTCCTCCTCCCACCCCCACCTTCCCCCCAGGCCCTCCCCTCCATTCCCATGTCCTCCAGGATCAAGGCACCCCTGGGGATTCATTTAAACCTTCTGGATTCAGTACAGGCAGGTCCTGTCACCTCCTTCCAGACTGAGCAAAGTGTCCCTGTGTAAGCCCAAGGTTTCAAACAGCCAGCTCATGCACTAAGGACAGATCCTGGTCCCAAAGACTGGGTGCCTCCCAAGCAGATCAAGCTATTCAATTGTCTCACTTATCCAGAGGGCCTGATCCAGCTGGGGGCTCCACAGCCTTTGGTTCATAATTCATGTGCATCCATTCGATTGACTATTTGTCCCTGTGCTTTTTGCAATCTTGGATTCAACAATTCACGCTCTTGCAGACCCTCCTCTTTCTCTAGAGATGGCTTAGCCGTTAAAGGCTAGGCTCACAACCAAAAATGTATAAGAAATTTTATCAAACTTTTTTTTTAAACTGCCCCTGGCTTTTTTGAAAATATTACAGAACAGATTCAAACAGCTCCATGTAGTATTTTGAAAATTCATTTCAACTCTAAGAAATGATCTGTGTGCTGGAGACCTGCCAAAGTCCAGAAGATTCAACACATCCTTAGCTAGATGTTAGAAAGAGATAAGTTGTATGCTTGAGAATGACAATATGGAAGCAGTGACAAAGGAAATTTTTCTCGTGAGAAAAACAAACTGGAAAGAAAAAAATGACATAATTCAAATGACTGGCACCTTTGGGAAAAAGTGTCACCAAAAGGCTAAGATACGTTATATGAGACTATCATACAATTAATAAAATATTAAACATTTAAGTGAAAAAATAATTAAAAGAGGCTTCCAAGGATGGCATATAATAGGCTGTTTAACAGTTAATTCTGAAAAAAAAAAAAAGTTTAAGAATAAATTATTGAACCAGAAAAAAGGAACAAAGAATGAAAGAGAAATCTGAGAGTGTACATCTGACAACGCAGCCATGCAGTCAAATCCTGGGAGCAGAGCCAACATATTCAAGCTTAGAACAAGACTCAGAAAAATGAATGCATATATAACACACATGGTGAAAAGAGTTGTGAGACCAAAGGAATGAGCATGCATTATTTTCCTTTTTATTTTTTAGATTGTAATTTAATTACATTTTGTTCTTCTCGCTCCTACTACCAAAATCTCACATATACCCCTTCCAATTTTCCTTCAAATTTGTCACCTCTTTTTTCACTAATTGTTGCTATATGCATATATGTATTTGTATGTACATATATAATCCTAAATATAACCCGTGAAGTATTGTGGCAGGCCACGGAAGTTTTGGACCAGGCAGATTTATCAAAGATTGAAATTGACACAACACAATCACTAATATAGAACCAAGCAGCCACTGCCTCTTCGACTACCAGGGAGAGATGAGGAAAGTCCAGACAAGGGCACTGAGCCAAGGCATCCAGAGCCTTCCAGAGTCCAAGTGGGGGGAAGGGGTAAGACCCTCCCCCATGAATTCTTAAAGGGTCACATATCTTCAGAGAAGACCATGCCCATTGGGCCAAGAGGCTCCATTCCATTGGTCATTAGACCGAATGACAGAAGTCCCACAACAGTGGAGTCTGTATAATGTTAATTGTATGTATGTTTTGAGAGCTGACTCTGTCAGTAGACAGCCTATTGTGCTCTGCCTTGGGGAGGGTCTCCTCTCCCACTCCCAGCTTTACTCAGTTACCTGGAGCTCTTTCTGTAGGGCAGAAGCCTAGCGGATTTGGCCGGTACCGCTTTAGCATTCTCTTTGTTGTCCTCCTTGTTCAGCTCACCGTTGTATGGTCTTGTTACTTCATGGGTGCAGCTCCTTACACTGAAGACACAGTTCCACAGCAAGCTTCATGATTTGTCTCTTACGGTCTTTTTGCCTTTTCTTCTGCAATGCTTCCTGGGTCACGTGTGTCAAAGGGTTTTATAGATGCACACATAGGGACCAGGCTCCAGAGCTCTGCATGTTCATTGGTTATGTCTTTCTGTAGTGATCTCTGTTGGTTGTAAAAAGAAGTTTTCTTACTGAGGGGTGAAGACTACATTTGTTTGTGGGTATAAGTAGAAATGTCTATAGCCTGTTGTTAGGGATTATGCTGCTTTGATAAATTAGCGGTTGTAGATTCTCTTCCAATAACCATTACTTTGTTAACATTGAGTAGAAAGCTATGCTTCCATCACCAGGGATGGTTTCCCTCTTATGGAGCAGGTCTTAAATGAAGCTTTATTGTTACTTTTGAATAATTAAAAGAAAATTATAAATATGAGTTTTTTAATTCACCAAGTAACATTAAAAACAGATCTTTCCCCTAATCTGCATTTATTTTACCTTTAATGTTTATTTGAATGGGAATTTTGCTTGCATATTTGTATGTGCACCACAGTCATACCTGTTGCCAGCAAAAGCCAGAAGAGGTCCTCAGATCTCACTGGATTTCCCAATGATTGTATGCTGCCATGTAGTTGCTGGGATCCAAAGTTTTGTCTTCTGGGGAGCAGTTTAGTACTGAGGCATCTCTCCATATCTAAGTCTTCATATTTCATAGTCGCCATCCCCTGATCTCATACATTTCCAAATGTCTCAAAACCATCACCCCTTCATGTAGGGCTGAAAAATTCTACCAATTGCATCTTCAGGATATTGATTTATGTTTTTCAAGTGTTATTTGGCTCTTTTTCTTAAGTTCTTTGCAAATTTCATATGTGCATAAAATTCCCCTTAACTATACTCATCCCCCATTTCCTCCTTCCAACTCCCTCTTCACCTTTCTTCAAGATAACTTCCATCCTCAAGTCTTCTTTTAACTTATTATAGCCCACTGAATCCAATGTGTGCTGCTCATATGTGCCTGGCTGTAGGATCATCTAGGATAATCTAGGGTCATCATGGGTCAACCCTTTAAAGAAAGTGACTCTGCCTGATCCCCAGATCATAACCCACTGCCATCAACTACCATGAGCTCCTCAACTAGGGATAGGACCCTCCATGCTGGAGTATTTTCTATGTGTTAACGTGTGTGTGTGTGTGTGTGTGTGTGTGTGTGTGTGTGTGTGTGTGTGGTGTGTGTGTGTGTGTGTGTGTGACTGAGTGTATGTATGTATATGTCACATCTGAAAGAGCCCTCAGAGATCTGAAAGGGGGTATAGGATCTCCTGGAACTGCAGTTACAGGAGTTTATCCATGTAACTGGGAACTGAACCTATTTTCCTGCAAGAGCAGTTAAGCATGTTTGACCACTGAACCATTTCTCCGGATATCAATGCTGGAATTCTTAAATGACTTAATGTTGTATGGGCCTTGTGAAAACTGCCACAGCTGTTTTGAGTTCCTGTGTACAACATCCATGTCTTCTCCAGAAAACAAGACTTCACAGCACTCTTCTCTACCCTCCAACTCTTTCAATTACTCTTCCGCTGTGTTTCCTGAACCTAAGGGAAGTTAATATAGCTATTCTATCTCATGACTGAGCAGTCACAGTCACTTAATGCAGCACTTTGAGCAGTTAGGAATCTCTGCATAATCCACTGCAATAAGAGACTTCTCTCATTGCTTCATTGCTAAAATGTAAAGACTTAGAAGGCATTCTGACAACATTATCATTAAGTAAAATAACTTAGGAGTTTCCCCACCTGGCCTATGACTCTTTCAGCATTGATTTTCATGGTGCTTATAGTACCAGACATGAATTCCCTCTTGGGGATCAGGCCTCAAACACAATCAAGAGAGTAATTGGCTATTCCTATAAATAGTCTCGCCACTGTTGTACCAGTGGGGAAATACTGTCTAGCAGATCAGACTTGCAACATGCATGGTCCAGTGTTGGTTAAGGACACTGAGGTCCTGTACTTCCCAGTAGTATGCACAGTAGTGAAGGTAGCTAGCATTGAGAACATTTCCTGATCAGTGTATGGTTATTTCTCTTGTAATAGGGTCTTATCGCCTAGTTATGGTGGATAACCAGAGAACCAATATCCTACAATGATCTGGATGCCTTTGGAGGTGAAATGTCTGACACTGAGATTTCCTTTTAATAAATCATGTCTTCTGTTAACAGCATTGTTCATTCATGCAGGGTATTTCTGTTAAACATTTTTGTTATTATATTTATTTAGATTAAGAACTAGCTGTATTTCATATTTAATTTTCATGTCATTACTATTATTTAATCCTTTCCTGTTTCTATCCTTTTTGTGAACCCCAACTCTTTTCCTGCTTAAAAAGCTCACTGTACTCACCCTTTCCCAGTGTTATTTTATCTTACGCACGTCTTATTACTTGCTCTTTTATGTTTTACTTGGATTGTAAGATTTTAGGTTTTTGTGTGACTTTTTCATGCATACTTCATTTTGGCTAACCCTTCCCCTACCCTGTCATTTTCAATCCCTTTGCTCTACTTCCTACTTGAGTCCTTTTGCTCCTAGAATTCTTGTTGTCTACTTAAGATTCCATCTTACTTCAGTCAGGATGGCCGTCATTGAGATTACAAATGACAATAGATGCTGATATGAATTTGAAAAAATAAGAACCCTTAATTCACTATTGGATAGGATGTGATGTATTGCTACTATTTTGGAAATTCATTTGGAGCTTTCTCAAGCACTTAGAAGTAGATGTACTATCTGATCAACCAATACCAATCTCTAGCATATGCCTAAAGAACTTTATATCTTATTACAGAGATGTTGAACATGCATGTTCATTTCTGCTCTATTTACAATAGTTGAGAAATGGAATCAACCTAGATGCCTATCAACTGATGGACTGGTAATGAAAATGTGTTGCATTTTATTTTAATATTGTAGGGTAGATAATCATGAAATTATGAAAACTGTATATAAAATGGACCATGTGTGCTACCTTTCTCCTTGTACACACCTTGGGAAAAAAGCTAAGGTTACCAGAGAGAAAAAAAACCAGAAATTTCCTAGACTCTAATCTCAGAATGGCCTGAACAGAGTGACAGAACTGGTATGAAAGCATGCTGCCAGGATGCCAACAAATTACAGAGCTATTTTTCCTAAGGAATGCTTCATAGCTCCTGGTGGTTTGCGAGGATGTTGTCACCATCTCTCAAATGTGTTGGCTGATTATACAATATCTGGGAGGCATGCACATACAAATACAAATACCATCCCCAGGTAGAATGGTCCTAGAGAGGCAAAGGATAAGAAGAAGATGTTTTATATTCTATAAAGCTTAATCTAGGAAATAAATGCAGTGCATGAAGTTGTTAGCATATAACATACTCAGGCAATGCAGGATGTAAGGACCTTGGCTCAGGGTCCTATATTGAACAAATTCTTTAGGAATTTTGTATAAACCTATATTCTTCCTTTTTGTTTTTGTTTTATTATTTAATAAAAATCACTTTATTGGAATATATTCATGAATAAAATTGTCATGCAGGTAGATTAAGATAGTCAAACAAACACACAAAAAAATTGATAATAAAAGTGTAAAATAATCCTAAGTGAAGCTCTATGGCATCTGAATAGCTACTCTAACTATTAAGAAGTTCACTGAGGTGTACAGAGTTTGTGATTAGACAATTCTCTCTTCTATAGAAGAGAAAGAATCTCTCACCCCATAAAAACTCACCAGGAAGAAAGAAGTGTAAGGTATAAGAGACATAAAGCATGTCCCTTTTAAATCCAGATACCCAGTCATTTTCTGCACTCAGAGAAATGAGTGACAGTTGAGAATTCTGCTGGACATAGTATTAAACTGACACCTAATGACTTATCATTATGACAATAGACTATTGCATCTGTCAGCCCTCATCAGAAAAGCATCTTCCTGCAGTAGATATTGATTAACAGAGCGACCCACACACTTTCTAGGTGCAGAGAATAAGACACTATGGAGTGCTCAGCTCTAAATGAGGTATCTGTATTACACTCCCTCCTCCCAATGCTGAGACATCATCACAGAAGATAGGATGGAAAGATTGTACAAGCCATAAGTAGGGAATGACTACAAGGAAACAGTATTTTCTGAACCCAGTGGGGCAGTTGCACATATTAAATTATACCAAAAGGCAGCATGCACAAGACCTGTAATAGCCCAAGGGAAACAAAATTCCAGCATGGAAAGAGGAAGTAGGCATGAAGTGCTATCACTAAGAAGGATCTATTGGCAATTGATAGCTGCTGGGAGAGGAAAAGTCATTAAAGGAACATGGTGGCTTGGCCACCTTCCAGCAAATGTTATACAGCTAGGGTAATATAGGCAGCACAAGTTAAACTTCATGGTTAAATTAAAAAAAAAAACTTTATAAAAAACAGTATAAAATAAGGCATAAATATAAATATTACAAGTTAAGAATTTTATAATTTTCCTCTAAAAGCTTCATAGGATATCATATTTTAGATCTATCAATACCTGATCAATAGGAACACAGCAAGATCCCTAGTTACTCTTGTTACTAAATCTAGAAGTGTTTTAACTTAATGTCTTTCTTTTTGTGCCACTTGGGTGTATGTCTGTGTGTGTTTGGCTCAGCTAACAATCTCAGATGTCATCCTCAGAATCACAATCCACTCCCTTAAACTCAGGGTCTCTTACAGGTCTGGAGCTCAATAGTAAGCCAGACTTGTTGCCAGGGAGCCCCAGAAACCTGCCTATCTCTACCTGATAAACAGTATTTATAAGTAGTGGGCAGCAGAACTGGCAAATTTATTTGACCTCTGAGGACTGAACTCAGGTTCCCAAGCTCCTGAGACAAGCACTTTGCATATGGAACTATCTCCCTAGTCTCATTTTTTTTTTATTCTCCTCCTTACTCATATATCTGAAGTTTTTCTGTATTTGATCTAAAACCTTGTCAATCTGGCTATAATAAAAGGGAATAATAAAAGTGTTGACTTTCTTAATCCTACGGGTGTTTATAAATAGTCCCACTATCGATGAATAGGAAACATTTGTGACTTGAAAATGTGAATCAATGGATACTTACTGGGAGGCTTCAGGGAATAAGGAAGAATAATGAGTCTAATTCACATCTGACCTGCATCTGATCCATGTAATACAAATAATTGATCTCTACTCTGCGTGCACATAATTATCTTTCCTCACATTCCTCTCAAAAGCTTTTCATCAATACATATGGGTAACTTAGAGAAAATTGTGCACTCATAACAGCTTAACCAAATTGCATGTTAGTTATAATTGTGACCTATAATTAAGAAAAGTCAAGTGAAGGCATTTGAAAATTCTCTCAGGAAAATTCATAGTATACCTGCTTGTCATGTTCATTGAAATCTGAAGTACACACTAATCAAACTTTAACCATGTAACCCAATAACTACAAGACTGTGATCTGGAGAACTGGGGCTCCAAAGATGGGTGAATTGAGAGTCTGGAAGAGAAGAGAAGACAAGACTTTAGAGAGGAAAGATTTCAGCAGGGGATAGTGAAACATACTTGAGGAAAGAGCTCTGCAAAGTGACACAGGATCTATGGATGACATGTTACTTATATCTGAGACACCCTCAAATTGCTGCTGAGGGCCATGGACCATTGATGAACTTCCAATACTTGGCACTCTCTGTGGTGATATTTTGTTTGTGCTCTAACAAATAAAGCTTGCCTGAAGATGAGAGGGCAAAGCCAGCCACCAGTTAGCCATAGAGGCCAGACAGTGGTGGCAAACATCTTCAATCTCAGCACTTGAGATCTCATGCCTTTGCTTCCAGTACTTGGGAGGCACACAGGTCTTTAAGCCCAGCACTAGGGAGGTTGAGACAGGAAATGATATGGCTGGGTGGAGAAAGGAATATAAGGTGGGAGGAGACAGGAGCTCAGTCCTTTTCGGCTGAGGAGCTGGTGAGGTGAGAAGTGGCTGTGGCTTGTTTCTCTGTCTCTCTGATCTTTCAGTATTTGCCCCTATATCTGTCTCTGTGTTTAATTTAAGACAATTTGAGATTCAGGTTACAACCATCCACCAAACCTTATTCTTCTCATATATTATATGGAAAGTTCATAGAAAATGATATGATGATGCAATAATGTAAGGTTTAGAAAATGTAGCTGCAAGGGACATACAGAACAAATGGAAGAAACTTTTAGTAGACGTGAGAGGACTTAAGAGCAGGGAGAGGCCAGATTTTCAAAAGAAAACTATCTTTGGGGCATTAAAGCAATTTTAAAAAATGTCAAACTTCAAGACCTAAAATTGTAGTGTCTATTCTCTGAAGAAAAACATAGTAAAACAAGTTCAAATAGACACATCAGAACACCAAAAATTAAGATTACTAACTATCCCCAAGAGTAGAAATATTTAGCATGTATTTGAGTTATACATTGTGATAAGAATCATGGAAGAAACTTTGATTATCAGCCATTTATTTCATGTCTGTGAAATTTGAATAGTTTAAAGTGTTTAGCCCAGGATATCATCATCCACCCATTTATTCAATAAGCCTTGTATCATCTGTGCCTTGCAGCTAAAGCACTGGGTCTGGTTCTTAGGATAAAGAAGGAAACAAAAACATTCCATAATTTACTTAGGTCCAAAACTAGAAATAAAAATACTTCATAGTATTATTTTAACATGCTCAGAAAATGAAATAATTGGAAAAGACAGAAGAGAGAAAGGTTGTTAAGGTAGTGAGAAAAGATAATACAATAAAGCAAGATTGTCTTACAAAGGAGCAGGAAAAGCAAAAACTTGTTTTTGTAAAGCCTAAATTGATTTGAATAACAAGGCTCAATAGGAACATGGGAGCAGCCATTACAGCCAGGGAAGCAAACTGGATGGCAATGAAATAAACATTTTGTAACACATGAAAAAGAAATGTATGCTTGTATCATAATGGAGAAGAGCTGTGTGAAAAGATGAGATTAAAGAAGCACCTTTCATGTATGTATGTACCTAAGAACAGGCTGATTAAAGTCTATAGACCTTGAGAAATTACTAGTCCAAATAACTAAGAGATACTCAGAGAATAAAGGAGAAGTGCAAGTATGGAGGGTACTTTATGTTTCGTGATCAAAATGATGGATAACAATTGATAATTGATGAACAGAGGAGTGAAAAATAAAAGCATGGTGACTCATATAATCAATTAAATGAAAGCCTCAGTGACATGAAAGAATTACTAAAATTGAAGTAAAATGGAAGATGAGCTGAAAAATATGGGATGGTGGTTAAAGAACAGGATGTCTAACATCGAGGTTCCAGAAATGTAACTATAGATGATGTCATAATGCAAACTCAGAGACTTTTCAATGTGAGCAATATGATGAATGGATGCTGAGGACACCTTTTTTTTTTTTTTTTTTTTTTTTGAACTAAAGAAGTGGAGATGTGTGGAGAGGTGAGCTGAGTTGAGCAGCTCTTTAGTGAATGGAAGGACAGATAAATGGGAGATGATATCATTGTTATTTCTCAATCCAGAAGACATGGAGTTCTTTGAATGAACACAAAATATTTTCCAGCTTTCCAGTGAAGACAAAAGAATCTGCCTCTTGTATCTTCTGACTATGCTGTTGTGGATATTGCTCTGTATACTGTGAATGTGTTACTCTGATTGGTTAATAAATAAAGTGCAGATTGGTCAGTATCCAGGCAGGAAGTATAGGTGGGACAAGCAGAAAGAGAATTCTGGGAAGAGTCAGGAGTTGCCAGCCAGAAACAGAGGAGGCAAGATGTAAAGGCACAACTGAGAAAATGTAACAAGCCATATGGTAAGCATAAATAAGAATTATGGGTTAGTTTAAATGTAAGAGTTATTCAGTAGTAGGCCTGAGCTAATGGCTGAGCAGTTTTAATTAATATAAGCTTCTGAGTGATTAATTTATAAGTTGGCTGCAAGACTGCAGGGGCTTGGCGGACCTGGAGAGAAACTTTTCAGCTACACTATGCCAGCAATGCTTTCGAGGAAAAATATGGATATGCTTAAGAAGGTGGTCATGAGATGATAGCCCTCTCCCCAAATATTCAGAACTGAATATTTAAATAACCAAAAGAATGTAATTCCACCATAACCAAAATGCAAAGAATGTGTACTCCTTCATAACTATAAAATGTTTCACAATATTATAAAGGTAAGTCTTAGTTTTCAGCATAATTGGAACTGGGATTAATCAAGAGATTCACTTCCTGTTGAGTCTGTGAGGATATTTTCTGGAAAAAATTAACTAAAGATAGAAAACTACCATCCTGAGTGGCCTTATTTTCTATTGAGACACAGGTGTAGCTTTTCTCTCCTTGCTGGTGATTGCTTCTGCTGCTGCTTCTACTGCTGCTACCATCCTTCAGTAACATCAGAATCTAGCATCTTCAGCCTTTCAAGATGAACTGAAGATCCATGGACTCAAAAAGTTCTTGGTGCCTTACAATGGGTCAGCAGTTAAGAGCACTTGTTGCTTTCACAGAGGACCAGGCTTCAGTTCTAAGTACAAATGTCAGGCAGCTCACAAACACCTGTAATTCCATATCCTGAGGATCCAACATCCTATTATGGAATCCAGTGGAAATCAAAAACAAATATGCATACATGCACACCAATAAACATACATAATTTTTAAATAGATACAAAATACGAGGCAGAGACAGTCCTAATGCTTTTAATGTTACATTCACTGAAATTCTGGTTGAAGCTCATTATATAATATAGCCTAGATCCGTGGAAACATGCACCAATAACGTGACTTCTCTCAGTCAGTGATGCCGTGCATGTCCTATGGCTGAAGGTATAAAATCTACAAATACAAAATGTTCTTGAGTGTATAATTGCAAATCCCAGCATAAGAAAAAGTGATCTGATGTAATTAGCACTGGAACTATCCTTTAATACTTGAGATGGTCTCAGGAATTTACTCACACATCAAATCCAGATTAACCTATAAGAAAACAACTGCCAAAGTTAACGTAAAAAATATTAGTTTATACCTGCTAAAAAAGTAAGAAACATAAATTAAGCATGATTATTGAGATGATTTTTCTAGCTTAAACCATAGAAAAAACACTCAGGTAAAAAAACAAACAAACAAACAAAATAATTATTAGTTGGTATAAAACTTAGACTTCCTAATCCACCTCTCCATAGTCTCATCTGAATGACAAAAACCCTTTGCTAGTTTTTTGTTTGTTTTTTTTTTGTTTTTGTTTTTGCTTTTTTGTATTCTATATCTAACTACATGATGCACTTGCTTGTATACATGATTAGATCATTATTCTGATGGAGGTCATGGGCAGTTAGAATAAACATATTCTGTTTGTGAAAGTATATCAACTGATGACATCATTAAGTTGTTCTTTATGATGGAGTTCTAGATTTACCTGACACTTCTCTATGTGTTTCCTTAACATAAATTTTACATATTTCAATGAATGAGCATGGAGAGCTCCATCATTTTACTTTATTCTCAAAGTATGTCTTATAATTATGGAGAAAATTAAAAGAACTAATTCAAGAATTTGATGTTCTGTATTTTTTAACTATGTCAATACCTAGGCTAATTATTTTAAATCGATCACATGTATATTGCAAGAGTGGTACAATATTTCTGTAAATAAAGCTAGAATAGGGTATAGTGCCACAGACCTGTAACACCACCACTTGGGATATGACACAGCAGGATTATCAGAACTTTGAGGCTACATTATGAGTTACTAGGCAACCTGGGCTCCATAATAAGAACAGTATTGTTCAGGCTGTGTTCAAAATAACTTTAGCTACTTGATTGGAAAACTAGGTATTACTTGAATCCTCAAATACCATATTATTAATTCTAATAGTTGAGTATTATACAAAAGATTAGGATGCATTATTAATTCATGGAATTTGTGTATTCCCTGAAGAAGAAAGAATTAACTTCTAAAAATTACAAACCATGTTTCATGTGAATATTTTATCTATTGCTATTTGAGAATAATAGTTTTTAACTTTAATTATTTAAGTTTTAAACATTCGTGTTAAGTTTAAAGCCATTAAGATATACAGTTTTACTGAAATAACGACCTGGCAAACATCTCTAGTCTATTATTTCTCTTCAGTGAAGTATTAAAACTGAGATACACTGAGCTGGGCACTATTATACATAATACCCTATGTCTTATTATATAGCACTCCAAAGATGATACCTATAGATTTATACTGGCATATTTTAAAACTTACAGTAAGTTATTGGAAATTATTATAAAATGGGAGAGGTTTATTCCTGAGACATTGCACATTTACACATACTTAATTTACAGTGCAACATTTACTTTGAAGGGTGATGGAAGATTTAAACAAATGTTCACAAATGATCACACAATTGCACTTTAGGTTGATAAATACCTACCTGGATGGTTTTGCATTTCTATGAACTACATTAACATGTAAAGCTCTAAACATGTACTTAAATGCTGAGTTAATAAAAATAAATCTCCTATGTATTATTCTAGGCACCCTCTACCTGCAGTACTTAAGGCATTGAGACATCTTTCTATGGTTTTCAAATTTAAGAAGAACAATGGAATTGTTTTTATAAGAATGATTACAGGCATATTCAAAAGAATAGAAAAACTAAGCTGTATCAGACACCATTATATTCAATCATTCACAGATTAAAAGAACATAATAGGAGTACTTACAAAATGCATCTGCAGAAGCTTACTATAAATGGAGATGCCCCGGCTTCTGTTTAAGAAAATGGATGTTCTCCACTTATGGTCTGTTTTTCATTCAGAAGGACAAAAATCTGCTATCTGTCTTCAGTTTTTTACACTCTTAAGTTTAATGAAGTATGGCCAAAAGCTGTCTCTGTACATACTCTATTTTTGGGCAAAATGCTTTCTGCCTGTGCAGTGAGAAGATTCACTCATTCTTACAGTAAGTAGCCTAGTTCTCAGCAAGTCACAGCAACCAACTACTGTTAATCTCACTCAGTTGACAGGTTGAAGCTGTTTAAATGGGATGACTGACGGTGGCCAGTCCAGCTTTCTTTGTATATCAGTTTCATTTACTCTACACCACCTCTCCTTTTTCTATCTAAAAATGTTACCCAGCCATAAGGAAATCTGGAATCAATGAATTTATTGTTTCCTGGGCAATCCTGCTCTCAAAATATTTCTTGTTCATTTTTATATACTTCAATATAATTCTGTAATAGTTTGAATGAGAAATGTCTCCCAAAGGCTTAGGATTCTGAATACTTCTTACCGAGTTGGTGACAGTGCTTAGGGACAGGGAACAGATTTGTTGGAGACAGTACATTTCTGAAGTGGACTTAAGGAATCCATACCCTTGTCTCATAACTAATTTATTCTCTCTGCTTTGTGTTTACAGTTAATGATGTAGACTTTCAGCTTCCTTCTCTGGACACCAGCTATCATGTCTCCTCTGAAGTACTGAGCTTTCAGTCCAGAACGTAAGTCCAAATAAATTCTTTTTTTTTTTTTTTTTGTACAAGACACCATGACCACAACATCTCTTATAGAGGGAAACATTAATTGGGGTGGCTTCCTTAAAGGTTCAGAGGTTTAGTCTATTATCATCATGGTAGGAGGCATGACAGTTCCTAGGTAGACATGGTGTTGGAAAAGGAGCTGAGAGTTCTACATCTGGATTGGCAGGCCACAGAAAGAAAGAAAGACATTGAACCTGACCTGAACATTTGGAACTACAAGGACTACCCCTGTGTCACATTTCCTCTATTGTAGCCACACCTACTCCAGCAAGGACACATCTAATCGTGACCAAGCATTCAAATACATGAGCATCTGGGGGCTATTGCTACTCAAACCATCATACTTGTAGAAGTAGCTTTTGGTCATGGTGTTTTGTCAGTGCAATAGAAAAGTAACTAATCAATTTCCTTTTGCTTTCTCCAAAAGTTATAATACTGAGTGGAACAACAAAAATGAAAGATTATTCCCTGGTCAAGAAAATTTGCTCTATATGGTAGAGCTGAAAACATTCAAAGTAGAGAAGGAAATCTAATAGGATGCCCAGGAAAAAAACTGAAAGAAAGTACCTTATATGTTGGAATGAGAGTCAGGGGTATGAAATGCAAAAAGTACCTTTTTTTCAGACCATGGCAAGCTAAATACCACTATTTTTTTTTTTAATTTGGGAATGTGCATAGTTATATAGGTAGGGACATAAGAAATGTCTGTCTCTTGCTTGTTTGAGACTGGTAATTACACTACTAATAAAGTGACTTAGTTATGATATGGTAGAAGTTATAAAATAATTAGTCTTCAAGTCTTCATGGCAATTATTTTACACTCCTATCATCTTGTGAATTCCTTGTTATAGCAATATGCAGTAGAGGGATTCATGTAATGAACAATAAAATGGCTCTGGAACAGCCCTTCATAGAGTCTCTTTCCAGCTGAATAATTCCCATCTCACTGCATGTTTTTCCTGCATTGTTTTACTTTTCCCCTTTCCACACCAACTCCCTACCAAATACTTTAATCACGTAGACATCAGTAAGTCTATCAGTCACTTCATTTTTATCTCTCCTTTTTATTTCCTTTCCTTTCTTTTATTTTTATCAAGGTCTAAACTGTGATGACTTTTCAGGATTTTATATAGTAAAACCACAAAGCTACACAAATTAAGTCAAAGGAAAGTTAAACCTTATCAATTGTTCTTTCATTGTGTTCTTCCTTCTATGAATACAGCTTAGTCTTTAAAACACTCCTTGCCCATACATGTCAAGAAAAACTGCTGATGTCAAGAAATGAGTAGCATCGACTCTTCTCAGTAGAAGAGCAGCAGCAGCCAGTCTCTCCTCACCTAATCTAAAAGACAGCAATGAAAACAGAGAAAGGCAATATAGAAAATTTTCACAGAGATTATCTCACAATTTTGGTATTAAAGAGAGATAAAGATGTAGCTACACATGGAGTACATCTCTTGTTTGTAGTTCTATTTTCAACTATGTGATTTTACTGTCTAGTTCCCAAAGAAGCAGGACTGAATAGGTAATGCACTTCTATTTTTAAAAATGTTAGCCACTACTATAATTATCATGCCATACCATGCTATACAATGCTAAACTATACCATAGTATACTACATTATTCTGTACTATGCTATATTATTATGTTATGATATACTGTGCAGTACTGTGCTGAGCCACACTATGCTATAAAATTAAATACTTTAAATGCAGGGTTCACCTCATCATATGTGGTGTAGCAACAAAACAGCAAAAGAAGCTATGTGAGGAGCCTAAAATTTGGCTTACACTTGAAACCCAACGGCCGACTCACCATAATGAGACCCAGTACTCAGAGAAAAACAACCTGCGGACCAAGCCACTTGAAATGCCAGCCATACAGTAGAGTGATTATATCACCCACCCCCAAAAGTCATGAGGAAGCGCTAGATAGTACCTGCTTAGGAACAAGACATGAGAGCTAGCATAGAGCATTGCTTTGCAGCTCAGTGTTGAGTGTACAATAGTGGAACTCAGCAGGAGGAATCTGGGTGTATTGCTCGTGTAGAGACTTAAGTATAAACCTTCATCTTTGCTAGCTTTGACTGGACCTGGGGCAGCCTTTCCACCAGAGACTGTTAAGTCCCTATACCCGTAAGACTATGGTATAAGCCAACTTACCATCAATCTTAGTAGTCAGGCAACTATTTCCAACACCTTGCTTCTGACTTGGCAAGCAAGTTTATTTGTGACTGATTAAAACGGCTGTATTAGTTACTTTCTATTGTTCTAACAAAACACCACAACCAACAGCAACTTAAGGAAGAAAGTTAATTTGGACTTACTGTTTCAGAAAGAGAGTCCATAATGATATGAAGGCATAGCAGGAGGTGGGAGAGCAGAAAGCTCAGAAATAAAATCTTCAACTGCAAATACAAAGCAGAGAGAGCAAACTGGAAGTGGGCCAGTGTGTCCTCAAGGCTATAGACTCTCAAAGTCTATGTCCAGCATCCTATATCCTCTACAAAAACTTCCTCACTACCTAAACTTCCTGAAACAGTGCCCCTAACCAAGTACTAAGGGATCAAATCCATGAGCCTTTGGGGACATTTCTCATTCAGACCATCACAATGGTCTTGAACAACATGTGTGCATAAATATAAGCTGTGATTGTGACAGTGACAGTGTGGATCTCAGTTTGACTCAAGTACTCTGCTAGTATCAGGAAACTATATCCTCATAATGTGCCACATCCTTACAATGTTAGTTACCATAGATATAGCATAGAAATCCAATTTTCTTCAGAGTAAAGTAGAATCCTATAGCGTCTTGGTTACTTCTAGGTATTTCTGTGGTTAATACTGTAAAACACTTTGTAAGCTTTAAACACATTCAGAATTGGGTTTCCATCTAGTGCTGAAACAATGACATGACATGGGAGCAGGCATTAAACAAACTGGCATTTAAGAAGCAATCTAGAGCTGCAGTCTCAGAAGTGGCTATAGGCTTGGGAGAAAGTAAGTAGCCTGCTGAGAGTGTGTGGAAACACAAGCACAAAGCAAGCTCCTTTGCAGAGCATAATGAGCACATGCTCTGCATAAATAACTAAAGCCATACACCAATGCCAAGAACCATTAGAAACCCAGGATGTTATCCAATCATTAAAATTAGGTAATGGAATCTGATTGGATAAAGACTAGCATAGAAAAATTCTGCAGACACAAATTAAATATCTATTTAAATATAATCTAATGAGTTTGGAAAAGAAACAAAGATAAATCATTCAATAGCCATTGCCATAAAAGGAAACATATGAGATCATCATTGTTTAGATTACAAATGAGGGAATCCATGCTTTTCTCTGCATGACTTATTGCACTTAACAGGATCATTTCTAGCTTTACATATTTTAAGCTCTGAGAAATAAAATATTGTCAGAATAATGTAATGATCAACAACCTATTGCTTAGAAAAGTATACCTATATCTGAACAAAAAATTAATATTTTTCAATATTGATTTGATCATTCCTCAATCTATACTTATACATAGACAATTCATTGTACTTCATAAAAACATGTAATTAACAGTTTCCAATTAAAAATTAAACTTAAAAGAAAATATCAAAGTCTTATACACAGGTCTTTCACCCTGAGACCTTAAAAATTAATGCAGATTTTTTTAAATGTCTAAATAATTAGGAAGCCCTCTCATTACTTAATGCCAATCTAACTCATAGGAAGAAGAGAAAAAGAGAGTCTAAAAATAGGTAAGAAGACATGAGAGAAGGAGAAATATTTTCTTTATGTTATCCAGTAAAACTGTAGACGTTAGAACCTGGTCAATTTAATCTAAACATAGCTGAAACAATGAGATAAAATCTAATTAAGTTTACAAGTAAATAAGTGTTGGTAGATAAAATAAAAAAATACTAAATTTGCATTAAGAATATCCCACTTGGCATTTGTGAGCCAATGAGAAAGTCAGTCAGTCTTCCTGGGTTGCTTATTATCATTTCTGAAATAGTAAGTGAAGTGAATATGGAGAAGCCACAATGTGTTTGCAAATTCAAATAATGTTTCCAGTGTAAACACACTGCTTGTAGTTTGAGTCAGTTGTCAATGTAACACAATTAGAGACTCAACTAAAAGTTTTGTTGATAAAAGCACTTTTAAAATTTTAGAAGAATATCCAAAAACAACAAAGAAAAGAAAACATCAAAAGGGTAGACTGAAAAGAACTTTTCTTGTTTAGAAACAAAGGCACAAAGGAGGAATCCATTTACCAAAACAACAAGATTTTTTAATTGAATCACTAGGCTGTGCTGTTTGTGGGACTATTAGTCCTTATTCACAAAGAAAGAAAGAAATCATTGAAATTTAATGATGAAGTTACAAAATGTTTCAATTGCTGGAATTAATCAACCAAAACTATATTCACTACTGAAAACAAGCTAAAATTATTCCACATCACAAAATAAGTAAATAAATAAAAATAACATCATGGTGTTCCTTTTAGTCAATGTTAATTGCCGACTTTGCAGAATCTAGAATAACCTAGAAGGCAAGCTTCTGGCTATGCTTTCCTTAATTTGGTGAATTGATGTGGAGAGAAACATCATGGAAGTCGTTCACGCTATCTATGCAGCTTAGAGTAGTACTAGGTTGAATAAAAGTAGAAAGTAAGCAGAACCTATGCATTCTTCATTCTCTGCTTTCTGATGTAGATAGGGTGTGACCAGCTGTTCATGTTCCTACTGCCTTGAAGCATCCCCACTGTGATGGACTCTTACTTGATCTATGAGCTGACATAAACCCTTTTCTCCCTTGAATCACATAATGGCAGCAGAAGATAAATTAAGAAAGAATTGGGTATTGAGAAGTGGAGTGATAGCTGTAATAAACCAGATCCTGTGGTGCATAAGCCATTGAAACTATTTTGTGACCAGAATGTGAAAGATTTTCACTGCTTGGACTAGAAAAGCTACTGAATGCTAGAAGCAGAGCCTATTGGTCACTTTGGCAGTATTTTTAGAAGATAAACACACTGCGAGAAATGTGGACTGTAGAAGCAGATTCCTGGGGTTATAGAGAAGAACAAGAACTCTGTTCTCTTAAAGGAAGAGCATTGATGTTTTTGTAATTACTAATATTTTGGCATATAAGGTACTTATTGATATTTTGGCAAAAAAAAAAAAAAAATCTGGCTGTACTCTGTCCACATTCCAAAAATCTGACCAAAGACAGTGGATTGCTTTTTGGCAGAACTATTTTCATAGCAGTATCATATTTGGGTTGGCATAGAAGGAGCAGTTACAATTGTATACTAATACAGTTAGCGCCATGTAGGAGAAACCTATGCTGCCCTGAGAGAATGAGAAAAGGGTCTTTAGGGCAAAACCTTACCCAGAAGAGGCTCTACTTTATAAGATGAAACTTCATTTAAAAGAAGCGAAACTAAGCTAAAGAACTTCTCTGTCCCTTGAAAGGATTTCCCTAAGGAAGCATTTCCCAGGATACACACACAAAAGCTGACAAAGCTTTTCTCAAAGGGAAAAAAGACTTCATCTCAAACTGGCCTCAAAACTGGGTGATATCAAGTAGGAGTCTAAACCACAAAGCAGAATTTTACCTCAAGAAAGAAAGGGGAAAGAACTAGTTAAGTAAGATTGTCATTTCAGTGTTTTTATGGAGCTAGCATAGCAACTACTTGAGTTTATAACATTTTTTTCTAATGTTTGCATATATGTGTATGTGACTATGTGAGTTTTATGAACCATGTTCATGCAGATGCCAACAAAATCCAGAAGAGGTCATGGACTCTATGGAATTTGTCATACAGACCCTTGTGAATTCCTACCCCATGTACGTGTTGGGAACGAAGCTAAGTACTCTCAAAGAACAGTAAGAGCTCTTAATGACTGAGCAATATCTCCAGTCCTAGTGGCTTACTTTTAAAGTTATTATAATGAAAAGTGAAATGCTTTTAAAAGTAGCTAATAATCTTCTTAGATGTTTCCATTTGTAAAAAAAAAAAAAAAAAAAAAAAAAAAAAGAGGGGACCTGAATTTGGATCCCCAGCAATAAAGGCCTGGTGTGGTAGTAGAAGTCTGTAAAACCAACTCTGGTAAGGGTACAGACAAGAGGATCCCTGAAGTTCTCTGGTTACCCAATCAGTGGATTCCAGGCTCATTGGGATAGCCAATCCCCCCATAAATAAATGAATAAATAAATAAATCAGGCAGCAATAATAAAAGAATTTAATCTCTAGTCTCCACTTGTAAATGCATGGCCCATGCACTCCCCAACCCACAACTAGTTAGATGATAATTTATAAATCATTCCATTTTATTTTCTTTAGTTGCAAAATAATTGAACATTTAATGAGAATATTATTTATACTTTGCTTACACACTCACAAGTTCAATTAGATAAATGACTAAGCTGTAATGATAATAATCTATAAAAGTTAGACATTATATTTAAAGTATCTCTCCAGAAGAATAAAATAATAGCTTAAATTCAATGATTGCTAATAGAATCTGTCTTATCACATCAGTATGCTAAGGTTCTCAGTGTTGTTTCTTACATGTTCACAGCCATGTAAATATCCATGCTGTATAACTTGTTATTAGGCCAACTTTACCCTAGTGTACAAAAATGTATTGGCTACAAGCAAAAAGAGGGAATACTAACATGTGTAGTGAAATAATTTAATTTTAAATATTTGTACATGGATACCAAGTTAATTAAGAAATGATGTATACAAAAATAAATGATAATGAAACACCCTTCAAAGTTGTTCATCATAGGATCCTTTGCAAGTTATAAAACTGACTTCAAATACCAACTACCCTGAGTTAATAAACACATGGCATATTGAATATGAAATGTATTTTATAATTTAAGAAATTGTATAGGATCTCAGCTTAAAATTCCTAGAGATTTTTAACCTATTAAAGATTAGTCCTAAGGGCACAGTCACAGTTACATTAAAGCTAATGATACAAAATGTTATATAAGAATGCAAAATTAACTACATTCTCAAATGTATCTTCTTAATTCTTGAAAACTGCCAAATTTGCTAAGTATCCAGGAGGAGACTGTTAACTATGCTATGCTAATGCCTTTCTCCTGCTGCAAAACTAATTGTAGTTACTTACAAAGTTTTTGTAATTGATTAGTACTTCACACGTAACTAGAACTCAGCTGCTGTTTGTTCTTAAAAAAAAAAAAAGTATCAAGAAAAGAGAGTAGAAAGCACAGTGGAAATAATCAGAATATATCATTCTAATAAGCCTGGTTTCCTTATGAGTATTTCAATTCCAAATTCCCTTTCCAATACTTTGAAAGTTATCCATTAAAAATCACTGTTAAATATAAATTAATATAAAATCTTAAAGAAAAAGCTATTAGTTGTAATTAAAAGTATTTAGAAAGAATACAACTTTTGGTTATTTGTTTTCATGATATAGTATTTTGCATTATTTATATATTTTGGATATTAGCTCTCCATCCACTGAGTGGTTAGTAAAACTCTTTCCCCATGCTGTAGCCTGCCATCTTTGAATGATGGTGTCCTTTGTCTTAAGGAAGCTTTAAGTTTCATGAAGCCCAATTGAGTGAGATCCTCTCTTCCATCTCTTGTATTCTGTTGGTGAGGCTTGCCCCTGAAGTTCTTCTGAGAGTCACTAAATTTCTCATTTCCAGATTTCCCACAGCTCAGGGTTTCTTTATTGATTCTATTTCCACTTCCAAGTCTTGACCTAGGTTATTCATTTGCTTCTGCTGTTCACTGAGTTCCATCTATTTCAGTAAACATTCTATTCATTTCCTCTTTAACGACCTCCATCACATGGATAAAGGCTATGTTAAGGTATTTTTCTTATGCTTCAGCTATGTTGAAATCTGAATATTTCAATACTTTAACATACTTTTAAATATGACCCTAATCTAATTTTTGACCCATCCTGACAGACTTACCAGTATAATATTAGCGTTATTCATCTGATTCAAATTTGCTGTTGTAGTTGAGGTACACACAGATTTAAATTATGTGACAATTTAAGATTCTACTTTGGTATTGTCCAAACAATATCCACATATATTTTATAAATGTTAATTCTTTTATTCACTTTTATTGGTATTAAAAAGTACCAAACCCTGCTGTGGTAGGGTTTCTGGGCTCTAGTTGGGATATACTGTCCTGGGTGTTATTGTGTTTTCACATTGGAGTCTAGATGTCTGGGTTTGGGAAGTTTTTAATTGTAGATGCTGATATCTGATAATGTTTTGGTTTGTTGGGTATTTTTTCTTTGGATGGGAGAGGGAGGTTGGAAGAGAAGATCTACTTAATCCTCCTGAGATGGAGGCAGAAAGGAGGAAACGTCACATCAGGAGGTGAAACTGGGGGGCTGGATTTGGAGGAGTGGGAGGAGAGGTGAAAATCTCCAGGTTGCCTGCTTTCTTTCCTGGCTGCAGGGGTATATGCATTTTTTATGGAAAACGGCTCTGTTCAAAGGCATACAAACAGATGAAGTGAATAAAAGAATTAACATTTATGTAACATGTGAACATGGTTTGGAGAATATCAAAGTAGTATCTTAAATTGTCATATAATTTAAATCTGTGTGTACCTCAACTATAACAAAAAATTAGTATTAAGTAAATAATGCTTATAATATACTAGTAAGGATGTCAGGATGGGTCAAAAATAAGATTAGGGTCATATTTAAAAGTCAATCTTTATGGTATTTAGAAATTGATGAAATTATCTCCCACGTCAATAAATAAATATTTAAATTTAAGTAAAAATTGCATGGAAAATAACTTATTTTCCCAAGAGTTGTCTTTAGAAATTATAAAGCTGTTTGATGAGGTAACCTACTTTCCTTTTTCCCACTCAACACACATGATCTAATGACACCCTCATGGAGTCTGAATTTCAACTTTTAAATCAATATATCTTGGATTTCAAAGAAAAGATTAGTTACCTGAGGAGAAATTTTAACATTTAAGCAGTAGGTTTTAAATAGATCTCCATCTCCAACTAAAACTTAAGAATAAAGAGACAGGTTCTTAAGTAGTAGTAGGTAAATTTTGTAGACACTATATTTTATAAATGTAAATATTAAAACATTTTCTTTCATTACTGTAAGAAATCTCAGGCACTTTCCTGAGGTGAAACACCCTTTTGAACCTTTGTTTTAGTGGTAAGACATGCAAAATACTTCTTATACAAAGTTCCAATCAACATATTTTAGGTTATGTATTACATTTATCAATATTTATTTGAAATTTTTTTTCATTCAAGTGGAATATTCAGCGTGATTACTATCTTAAGTCACATTGAGTAGTTTTCCAGATGAATTTCCATTTTTATCATAATCTCCTAAATAATTATGCTCAAGGTTCTAAAGTATATTTTTCAATAATCATGAGTCATGAATATTTTTAGTTTTAGTAAAAAGTTCATTGTACTTTCTTTTTCATTTAATCTTATTAAGTGCAATTTTGTAAACTAGATAATTTCAAATATTAAACAAAGCATAATAAATATGTTTCTGACATGGCTAACATCTGGCTTTTAGACATAAACATATGGCTAAAGTACAAACGTTTTTTAAAAAAATATTTTGTTATTGTTCCCATGAAAATCATAAATCACAGGTATAACCCAAGGCTCTATAGAAAAAATAATCGATTACCTGACTAAGTGAACAAACAAACAAGCAAACCTCAATTTAACAGTATTTTTGAAATGGGGGAAGAGTATTTGGTTAAAAACATATATTAAGTCTGTCTTTATTTAAAAGTTGATTAGACCACTAATTTATTTTCATGCCAGAAAAAGGGTGTGTATAAAATGTGAAAATTAAACTTTATATATTGAAAAAAATCTACAAATTCAAATATGCAAAGCATCAAAGATAACCTACATATTCAGAGAAAAAAATTAACTTGACACACTCTTATTTTTTCTTTCTTTTCTAGTTTTGCAAAGAGATTGTATTTTTAACTAAAGAAAATATAATAAGATAAAACAAAAACCATCACACTGAAGTTGGACAAGGCAAACTAACAGAAAGAAAAGAGCCCCAAGAGAAGCAAATAGATTAATATTATTTGAAGGCCATAAAGCAATGGTTACCAAAAGATGTTATGTCTTCAATTCTAATTAGTACATTGACTTTTTCTGTATCGAAGTATGCTCCTAATTAATGTAACTAATGTTTACTGAGCTAAACATTCCCATACGACCCTTTCTCTTTATGCAGCTTATCCTGGTATCATGATGAAATTTAAGGCAACGTGGAGAAGCAGAGAGTAAAGATTACCACCACAGGATGTTTAGCATCAGGACCAGGTCCAGGAAATGTGACACTGACATCCACATCTTGAATTTGTGCTGTGAAGATGTATCATGTGGAATTAATTTGAGTAGAAGATACTGCCTGTTTGTTTGTTTGTTTGTTTGTTTGTTTGTTTTAAAGAACTAGTTTGTGTGTTCTTGTAGAAGTATTTTACAGATGTCTTAAACATCACCTTTCTGTGAGTGAGATGCATTTGATAAAGTCATCATACCTGAGGCTGGGTGGTGGTGGCACACGCCTTTAATCCCAGCACTGGGGAGGCAGAACCAGGTGGATACAGAGCAAGATCCAAGACAGGCACCAAAACTACACAGAGAAACCCTGTCTCAAAAAAACAAAACAAAACAAAACAAAACAAAAAGTCATCATACCCGTCTAACCAACTAAAGAGACTTAACAATGAAGACAGTTTTCCTGGAGAAGAAATTCTCCTTCAGCATTGAAATATCAGCACCAACCATGGTTTCCAGCTTTCTGCCTTTCCATAAAAATTTAGGGCTTGTCAGTTTCACAAATTACATGAGATAATACATATATTCTCATACACACACACACACACACACACACACACACACACACACACACATTTTGTTGATTTACTATTTGTAGGCAATGTGAGTAAAAGCACATTGAATAATGATTTCCTTTACTATCCAAAATATAAGGTCATTGGCATGTCACAAGTGCTAAGTGTCCCAAAACTACAACAAATGAGACAGCAAGCTAATTTCTTCTTTTTATTTAGTAACTTGCTTTAAAGAAAGCCTCTCATGGTAAGAAAAATCATTGCTTAAATGAAGTTCACAGTGTATAATTTATTTAGGTTATAAAATAAATACATGTGAGTAATACAGATGCATACATTAATACCTCTTAGAAAGTTCCGATCATATAAAATACCTACTTAGCCTCACTTCAGTCAAGAAAACCACAAGCTGTTTCTTGGATCCTAATGGCTCCCTTGGGGGAGGAGGGTGAGAAGGCATAGTGTCAACTGTACAGACACCAGGAGTCCGTTGAAGGCAAATAATGAACTGATTTATTCAATAACAAGGAAGGCCTTCTATACCTTCCTCCCAGAACCCAGTCTGTGTGGTCGTCCCTCATTGCCTGGGCATGATCAGGAACTCTGACAGCTCCTGTTGCCAGGCCCTCAGGTAGACTCTAGGTTGGCTCTTAAGGAGTACATTATGTGTATGCCTTGGCCACTGATCTGAGCCAGTTTCCTCAACCCTGTGAGCCTATCCTATTACACATCCACCCTTTTATTTTATTACATGTGAATTCAGCAGGAGTTGGAATTCTTTGTTCCAGCCTTGTTGACCCCACCTCAGGGGGACTCAACAACTGAACTGTGCCTGTCTTAGCTTGGCTTACCAAACAAGCTCTTACCCATCTTTGACTACCAGCCCTCAAAGAGCATCCATCCCTGGGGAGTCACCCTGGGTGGAGAGTGTCAGGCAGTAGCCTTTTGAATTTCAGAAAGCCAGGCATGCATAACCTCCTGTGGAAGGCTATGAGTTGGATATCTAAGAGCCATTAGCACCTGTAGAGTTGCCTTAGTGGCTGACTGTTTTTGGATGTGCTGTAGGAGACACTTAAAAAGGAGAAATAAAAGGCATTTCCCCACCAATCAAAACATAAGTGAAATCCAGGAGGGATCAAATAGCCTCTTTATATTATCTCAAACCTTTTCAAAAGATAAAGAGACAAAGGCCATAACCTGTGCTCTTGCATGATTTAACTGGAAAATTTCATGTGTCAGCTGTAATGGATAATATAGAAACTTAGCTGACCGTGGGCCCTTAATATATTTAGCTAGCTCCAGGCCTGCTAAACTAATGTTCCTCATTTCAAAATGTATCATACAAAATGAGGAAAAGCAAGGGTCCGCAAGTCTTCAGCCTTTAGAGGGGCAATAAGAGCAGGAAAGAGGGGTATGTACATTACTCATCCTTGGTGATTTTATCCTTGGTGGAAGCAAGCTGATCTGTGGCCAAGTATACATCTCTTGCTGGGACTCATATTGCTGTAATAGCACTCTGAGGGAAAACACAGCATAACCTCTTCCACGGGTTGGCAGGGGGGCTGGTGGCTGCCATTGGAGGGAGATAGAATCTCTCTATCTCACCAGGGGTAGAGGCATGTTTTTTGGCAGAGATTCCCAGTGCTTATAGGCCAGGCTGAGCCCCTTGTCATAAACACTAAGGATGTTCATATGGAAAAAGACCTCTGTTAAAGCCAGATGAGGATTTCTCCTAGCCTCTGGTAAAACAGCCCTCCTCAACTGCTACTTAAGAGCTCTGTTAGTCCTTTCCACAATGACTTGTCCCTACAGATTGTAGTTGATTCCAATGGTATGGGAAATCTTCCAGGACCCCAGAAAGTCATTAAATTGTTGAGATGCACAGGCAGGGCCATTGTCACTCTTAAGTGCCCAAGGTACCCCCATAACTACCATGGCTGACTTAGGGCCTTGATAGCATTGACGGCCTTCTCCCCAGAAAGGCAAGGGCATAAAAAAAGGAGGAACAGGTATCTATTATCATATAAACATATTTAAGATTGCCAGAGGGAGAATGATAAGTGACATCCATTTAAGCAATAAGCCTCAGGGATTAACCCTTGCACATTGAAGAAGTCCTAAGGGGATAAGAGGGGTACAAGTGCACATGCCTGGGACAAATGTTTACACTGGGAAACTGGCAATTCTGGAAGAAGTCTGTGCAAATTTTGTGAAGACAGATGAAATTGCTGGTGAAGAGCCCTGGCTTGCTCTAGGAGATCCATACTGGCTATTAATATGATGGTGTCTGTGACCTCATTTATTTGAGCCAATAATCCTGGTAATTTGGGATGAGATATAATATGTGACAGGTACCAAGTCTCAATCCTCTGATTTAGGGCATCTTGTATGAGCAACACTGTACTGCCAATGGGGGTCAGTGGGTATTTGACTTGAGAAATGGCCAGTACACAAACTGCCAGTACAGCATATTGGCTGTCAGAAAAAAATATTAAGGGGATCAATTTGGCACTCTACTAGAACTTTGAGAAGGGCCAATAGCTCACTCAACTGAACAGGACCAGGGTTAGAGATAACATCTTTGGATGTAACATCTTTGGAGGAAGGATGCTGGATAAGAACACCATATCTGTTTTTATTGGAATCTGAAAAGGCCAGAGTGGCATGAGGGATGGGAGTGGAGGAGGGGACTGCATGGGCTGTATCTGGTGGGGAGTTCTGGTTTTTGGCAAATGATTATCAATAGTTCCTGTGAATCCTGCAACCATTTCCTAGATTGAGATAGAATCTGTCCCAAGGGACTGGGTATTCTTTAAAGAAAGGGGCAAGACAAGCTCATCTGGCTCTAATTCATATGTTCTCTATGCCAGCATCCATGCCTAAGGCTGAATTAGAAGGACTGGTCAAACTTAGAGGTGACCTTGTGCAGAAAAGAATGTACTTGATGTATCCATAGAAGGGGCCCGGATAGCAATAACACTCCCAAGAATCCCCAGTTGCCATCAAGATCCTTCTAATGGACTGGGTGGATGGTCATCTTAGAATCTTGTTGGCTTCTCACACCACTGATGGTGGGCTGGGTTTAAACTTCCAATGAGGGAAGCGAAGCACCTCTGTCTTGGTTAAAATGGTGGCACCTGCACCCATGTCAACCAAACCTTTGGCAGCTTGTCCATCAAGATAGATGGTTAGCATTAGCGAGTGTGGAAAAATGGGCATTGTCCAATAGATTTTTAGGTTACCAGAGCCTCCTCTTACTGGCAGGGCTGAGGAGTGCCCCACCTGGTGTTTAAAGGGGCCTGTCCTACTACAATAAGCCACATTGATTTTTGCATCCTTGAAGCAACTGGGGGCTTATATGACACTTTTCATTTTGTTCTATGATTGGTAAGTACTATAAATTATCAGTCTGCAATCTGAGTCTGTACCCCATCTCACTAAAATCCTGCATGGGCTTTAAGAAGTGATACACTGAATAGGTATTCTAAAGATACTTATTGGTGTCTCAATTTTTGAAACATCCTGGAATAAGGCTGTTTTTTAGGAGTTTAACCCTCAGAAGAATGCTTGATCTATATTTTTTCCAAATAAAATGTGCTATTCAATTACGAGATCTATAATAGAATACAGGATATTTTAAAGGATAATCTAATTTCTTGAAAGAATGTACTACTATCTCTGTAATATTCACACATATATATATGTATATATATGATTTATGTGCTATAAGTGATATGAAGTTATTTTTGTTAAATCAAAGTCCTGATAATATAAACATGGCTCCTTTGTCACATATATTGTAAACACTACAAATGCATATTGTATCAATGATGTTAAACATAATCTGAGCAAAGTGGACTGATGGCCATTGTTATATATTTATTTGGAGCTACTCAAGAATAAAAATTTGAAATTTTTACTTTATTATGAACTTTTTAAAACAAATCTTATCTGACATATAGGAACCACCAGTGGTTGTTAAATTTGGTTACCATAGCATTTTGCATTGAGATTCAGATTCAAGGTTGATTCTCTATTTTTTGTGTGTGCTATTATTGTTATAAATTCACTTTTCCTGTTCTACATCCTGACTATCATCCCATGTAACACTGCTCTGTCTAAGTTAATGCTACCATTGAATTCTACATAATGCTCAAAAGTTGAAGACATTTTGAAGAATCACATACTTGGTTGTGTTCCCATCACTAGTCATTTAAAAGTACATAGTTTTAAAAATTATTTCTTTTACCTGGGTGGTGGTGGTGCACACCTTTAATCCCAGCACTTGGGAGGCAGAGGCAGGTGGATTTCTGTGAGTTCGAGGCTAGCCTGGTCTCCAAAGCGAGTTCCAGGAAAGGCACAAAGCTACACAGAGAAACCCTGTCTCGAAAAACTAAAAAAAAAAAAAATTCTTTTAATTTTTGAGATTATAGTGAATTTGTGTCATTTCTTCCTCTCCACAAATGCTTCCATATACCCCTTTGTTCTCTTTCAAATTCATGGCCTCTTTTTCATATATATATTCCTAAATATATAAATACAGCTTACTCAAATTATATAATGTAAGTTTTATGTGTTTGTTTTCAGGGCTGATCATTTTGTATTAGATAACCAATGGTGTGCTCTTCCCTGGAAAAGACTATTTCAACCACTCTCAGCATAATTTAGTTGTTTGTAGTTATCTTTGTAAGGTTCAGGTCTTTTGAGCTTTCCCCTGCCCATGTTAGGATGTATTTTATTTTTGTGTTTGCTAAGGCCATGTTTAGACATTTGTGTTCCAATGATTACATATGTAAAACTACTCTGGCATGTAAGGCTCAGGGATCTTTGCAGAAAACTGGATGGAGAGATTGTAAGAACCAGAAAACCAAAGAGTTTGCTGTGAGATTGTGACTCATAATAATGTCAGAAGCCACACCCACAAAGTCTCACCAACACAATATTTTATATATAACACTATTAAACTATTTGGTTCTCTGATATCATTCATTTTTTTCCTTTTAAAGTGTTAATCTGGAGTGCCTGGGGTTATAGCCAGAGAGGCAACTGCCCCTGGGTCCCACCCCTGGGCATCATCCTGGGAGGACCTGCCCAACTGGGCCCCAGTTTCCAGCCAATTGGTGGGCCCTATGGGAAGGCTCCCCTTTTCCAAGACTGCAGGCAAACCCTGCAGTCTCCACACCCTGCCCCCACACCCATTTGCCCAAGGCCCCAGTCTCTTCCTGAGACTCAGAGACCAGCCCCCAGCTCCCATCCACCCCAGAACTCCCATCTGGACCAGAGGTGAGTGCCTGGGGTTATAGTCAAAGAGGCAACCGCCCCTGGGTCCCAGCCCTGGGCACCATCCAGGGAGGACTTGCCCAACTTGGCCACAGTGTATGGCCAGTTGGTGGGCCCTGTAGGAAGGCTCCCCTTTTCCAAGACCACAGGCAGACCCTGCGGTCTCCACACCCTGCCCCCATACCCATTTGTCCGAGACTCCAGCCACTTCCTGAGACTCAGAGACCAGGCCCCAGCTCCCATCCACCCTGGAACTCCCATCTGGACCAGAGCTTCCATCCTGTCCCGGAACTCCCATCTAGACAAGAGGAGCTCCCATCTGGACAAGATAAGGAGACCCCAGGGACTTCCTAAGACTCAGAGTCCTGCCCCCCAGCTCCTATCCGGCCAGCACTCTCATCTGGACCAGAGCTCCCATCTGGCCCAGAGCTTCCATCTGGACCAGAAAGAGGCTCCCTAAATCTGTCAGCTCTGTCTGGACCAAATACACTGATAACACCAAGAACTAACCCACAAGGAGCTGGGCAGACGCCAAGGCAGAAGTACATACAACAAAATAAAGAGCAATACAGCATCACCAGAACCTAGCCCTTCTCCAACAGCTAGACCTGAACATCACAGAATGGAAAAAGAAGAAGAAAACAACCTTATAAGTAACGTCATGAAGAGGGTAGAGCCTTATATAGAAGAAATCAAAATTAAAGTGGAGGAACAGACCAACAAAAAATGGGAAGAATGCTATAAAAAAAAAAAAAAAAAAAACTAGAGGAAAGGACAATTAAAGCAGAAGAAAACAATAAGTCCCTGACAGAAAATCATGAAAAAGCAAGGGAAACAGTCCAAGACCTGAAGAGGGAAATAGGAAAAATGAAGAAGACACTAGCAGAAGGAATGCTGGAAATAGAAAATCTGAGTATATGAACAGGAACTTCAGATGCAAGTATAACCAACAGAATGCAAGAGATGGAAGAGAGGATCTCTGGTGTTGAAGATATGGTAGAAGAAATAGATTCATCAGTCAAAGAAAACACTAAAACCAACTAAGTCATGACCCAAAATCTCCAAGAAAATTGGGACACCATGAAAAGACCAAACCTACAAATAATAGGGATAGAGGAAGGAGAAGAATACCAACTCAAAGGCACAGAAAATATATTTAACAAGATCATAGAAGAAAACTTTCCCACGTTAAAGAACAAAATGCCTATGAAGATACAAGAAGCCTATAGAACACCAAACAGACTAGACCCCCCAAAAGAGTCCCCTCGCCACATAATAATTAAACAACTAAATGTACAGAATAAAGAAAGAATATTAAGGGCAGCAAAGGAAAAAGGCCAAGTGACTTATAAAGGCAAACCCATCAGAATAACACCCGATTTCTCAATGGAGACTTTCAAAGCTAGAAGGACCTGGACAGATAAAATGCATTTGCCTAGACTAATGTACCCAGCAAAACTTTCAATCATCATAGATGGAGTGAACCAAGACCTTCCAAGACAAAACCAGATTTAAGCAATATTTATCCACAAACCCAGCACTACAGAAAGCACTAGAAGGAAATTTCCAAACAAAGGAAGGCAGATACACCCATGAAAACACAGGCAATAGATAACACCACACCAGTAAACCCCAAAGAAGAGAAGTACACACACACTACCACCAAAAAATAAAAATAACAACAGGAACGAAGAATCACTGGTCATTAATATCCCTTAATATCAATGGACTTAATTAACCTATAAAAAGACACATACTAACAGAATGGATACGAAAACAGGATCCATCTTTCTGCTGCATACAAGAAACACACCTCAAATTCAAAGACAGACACCTCCTAAGAATAAAAGACTGGGAAAAGACTTTCCAATCAAATGGTCTCAAGAAGCAAGCTGGTATAGCCATCCTAATATCCAGCAAAATAGACTTCAAACTGAAATCTATCAAAAGAGATGATGAAGGACATTACATACTCATCACAGGAAAGATCCACCAAGATGAAGTCTCAATTCTGAACATTTATGCCCCAAACACAGGGTACCCACATATGTAAAAGAAACATTACCAAAGCTTAACTCACATATAAAACCCCATACATTAATAGTGGGAGACTTCAACACCCCACTTTCACCTCTGCACAGATCTGCCAAATTGAAACTTAACAGAGACATAATGGTCTTAACTGATGTTATGGCTCAAATGGACTTAATCGATATCTACAGAACATTCCACCTGAACAAAAAAGAATATACCTTCTTCTCAGCACCCCATGGAACCTTCTCTAAAATCTACCACATACTTGGCGACAAAGCAAATCTCAACAGATACAAAACAATTGGAATAACCTCCTATGTTCTATCAGACCACCTTGGTTTAAAATTAGAATTCAACCACAAAAAAAACCTACAGAAATTATACAATCTCATGGAAACTGAATAATGCTCAACTGAATCACCAATGGGTTAAGGAAGAAACAAAGAAAGAAATTAAAGACTTCCAAGAGGTCAATGAAAATGAATACACCACATACCCAAACTTATGGGACACTATGAAAGCAGTGCTAAGAGAGAATACCCACATAAAGAAGCTGGAGAAATCTCACACTAGTGACTTGACAGCACAATTGAAAGCCCTTGAACAGGAAGAAGCAAAGTCTCCCAGGAGGAACAAATGCCAGGAAATTATCAAATTGAGAGATGAAATCAATACAATAGAAATAAAGAGAACAATACAAAGGATTAATGAAACAAAGAGTTGGTTCTTTGAGAAGATCAACAAGATGGACAAGCCCTTACCCAAACTAACCAAAAGACAGAGAGAGAGCATCCAAATTAACAAAATCAGAAATGTAAAGGGGGACATAACAACAGACAATGAGGAAATCCAGAAAATCATCAGGTCAGATCATACTTCAAAAACCTATACTCCAGAAGACTGGAAAATCTAAAAGAAATGGATAATTTTCTGGATTGGTACCACATACCTAAGTTAAATCAAGACCAGATAAACCATTTAAATAGCCCAATAACCCCTAAGGAAATAGAATCAATCATTAAAAGTCTCCCAACCAAAAAAAGCTGAGGACCAGATGGTTTCAGTGCAGAATTCTACCAGATCTTCAAAGAAGACTTAGTACCAATACTCTTTAAATTGTTCCACACAATAGAAGCAGAAGGAATATTACCAAACTCCTTCTATGAGGCTACAATTACCCTGATTCCTAAACCAAACAAAGATGCAACACAGAAAGAGAACTACAGAACAATCTCCCCCATGGACATTGATGCAAAAGTAGTTAATAAATACTGGCAAACAGACTCCAAGAACACATCAAACAATTATCCATCATGATCAAGTAGGCTTCATCCCAGGGATGCATGGATGGTTCAACATATGAAAGTCCATCAGTGTAATACACCATGTAAACAAACTCAAAGAAAAAAACTACATGATCATCTCACTAGACGTAGAAAAGACATTTGACAAAATCCAACACCCCTTCATGATAAAGGTATTGGAGCAATCAGGAATACAGGGAACACACCTAAACATAATAAAGGCAATCTACAGCAAGCCAATAGCCAACATCAAATTAAATGGAGAGAAACTCAAAGCAATACCACTAAAATCAGGAACAAGGCAAGGCTGTCCCCTCTCCCCATGCTCATTCAATATAGTACTTGAAGTTCTAGCCAGAGATATAAGATAACATAAGGAGATTAAGGGGATACAAATTGGAAAGGAAGAAGTCAAGCTTTCCCTATTTGCAGATGACATGATAGTATACATGAGTGACCCCAAAAATTCAACCAAGGAAGTGATAGAGCTAATAAAAACCTTCAGCAACATGGCAGGATACAAGATCAATTCAAAAAATCAGTAGCCCTCCTATATACAATAGAAAAACAGGCTGAGGAGGAAATCAGAGATACATCATCCTTTACAATAGCCACAAATGATATAAAATACCTTGGGGTTACTCTAACTAAGCATGAGAAGGACCTATATGACAAGAACTTTAAGTCCCTGAGAAAAGAAATTGAAGAAGATGTCAGAAAATGGAAAGACCTCCCATGCTCATGGATAGGCAGGATTAACATAGTAAAAATGGCAATCTTACCAAAAGCAATCTACAGATTCAATGCAATTCCCATCAAATTACCAACACAATTCTTCACAGACCTGGAAAGAACAATACTAAACTTCAGATGGAAAAACAAAAAACCCAGGATAGCCAAAAGAATCCTGTACAATAAAACAACCTCTGGAGGCATCACAATCCCCAACCTCAAGCTCTACTATAGAGCTACCATAATAAAAACAGCTTGGTACTGGCATAAAAACAAACATGTGGACCAATGGAATCGAATTGAAGACCCTGCCATCAACCCGCACACCTATGAACATATAATTTTTGGCAAACAAGCCAAAAATATACAATGGAAAAAAGAAAGCATCTTCAACAAATGATGCTGGCATAACTGAATGTCAATGTGTAGAAGGTTGCAAATAGATCCATATCTGTCACCGTGCACAAAACGTAAGTCCAAGTGAATCAAAGACCTCAACATAAATCCAGCTACTCTGAACCCATAGAAGAGAAATTAGGAAGTAGTCTTGAATGCATTGGCACCAGAGATCACTTTCTAAATATAACACCAGTAGCACAGACACTGAGAAAAACAATCAATCAATGGAAACTGTTGAAACTGAGAACAAAGGACATGGTCAACAAGACAAAGTGACAGCCTACAGAATGGGAAAAGGTCTTCACCAACCCCACATCTGACAGAGGGCTGATATCCAGAATATATAAAAAAACTCAAGAAATTAGACATCAAAATGCCCAACAGTCCAATTAAGAAATGGGCTATAGAACTAAACAGAGAATTCTCCACAGAGGAAGTTGAAATGGCTGAAAGACATTTAAGGAATTGCTCAACATCCCTAATTATCCAGGAAATGCAAATCAAAATGACTCTGAGATACCATTTTACACCTGTCAGAATGGCTAAGATCAAAAACACAGAAGAGAGCTTATGCTGGAGAGGATGTGGAGCAAGGGGAACTCTCCTCCACTGCTGGTGGGAATGCAAGCTTGTATAATCACTTTGGAAATAAATATGATGATTCCTCAGAAAATTGGGAATCCATCTACCCCAAGACCCAGATGTAGCACTCTTGGGCATATACCCAAGGAATGCTCAATCATACCACAAGGGCATTTGCTCAGCTATGTTCATATCAGCATTGTTTGTAATACCCAGAACCTGGAAACAACCTAGATGCCCTTCAACTGAAGAATGGATAAAGAAAATATGGTACATATACACAATGGAGTACTATTCAGCAGAAAAAACAATGACATCATGGGGTTTGCAGGCAAATGGATGGATCTAGAAAAAGTCATCCTGAGTAAGATAATCCAGACTCAGAAAGACAAACATGGGATTTGCTCACTCATAGGAGGATACTAGATGTAAAACAAAGATGACTAGACTGCTACACAACAACACGGATGCTACCTAGAAAATGGGACCCTAGGATAGACAGAGGGATCATCCAATGACAGAAATGGATGAGATCTACATGAACAACCTGGACTCCAGTGGGAGTAATGAAGGGCAAGGTTTGAGGGAAAGAAAGCTTAGGGGAGCAGGAGATCCCAGCTGGATCAAGAACAGAAAGGGCAAACAAGGAATAACAGACCATGATAAATGAAGACCACATGAGAACAGGAAGAGGCAGAGTGCTGGAGAGGTCCCCTGAAATCCACAATGATACATCCTCTGTAGACTGCTGGCAATGGTGGAGAGAAAGCCTGATCTGACCTAGTCTGGTGATCAGATGGCCAAACACCCTAACAGTCGAGCTGGAACTCTCATCCAATAACTGATGGAAGTGGATGCAGAGATCCTAGGCCAGGTCCCAGGTGGAGCTCCAGGAGTCCAATTGTTGAGAAAGAGGAGGGACTGTAAGAGCGTGAATTGTTGATCCCAAGACTGGAAAAAGCACAGGGACAAATACCCAAAGGAATGAAAGCACATGAATTATGAACCAATGTAGCATGAATCTTAAAGAGTTCTCATTAATAAGAACACAAACTTGAGGCCAGTTATTGGGGTGAATGCTGGAAGATCAGAGAAGCAGAACAAGCTACAGCTACCTCACCTCACCAGTTCCTTAGCTGGTCTTATTTCTTCAGACTGCAGCTTCTGAGTCCTCCATATGAATCTCAGCTGAACTGTGTTGCTCCAAAGCCTGAATGCTTCTGCAGCCAAAATGCTTAACCAAATGCTTAACTCCCTTAGTTCCTGGTCCTCACACCTTATATACCTTTCTCTTTCTGCCCCCACTCCCTGGGTTTTAAAGGTTGGTTTTCTGGGATTAAAAGCGTGGATCACCATGCTTAGCTGTTTCTAACTTGGCCTTGAACTAAGAGAGCCTGGCTAGCTCTGCCTCCCAAGTGCTGAGATTAAAGGTGTGTACCACCACCACCCAACTTCTGTTATGGCTTACTCTTCCCGTTTTCTAGCCACCATTTTTGGCTTTGTTCTAGTGGCTGTCTGTTCTCTGACCCCAGATATGTTTATTTCAGGGAACACACAATATTTTGGGGAACACAATACCACCACAAACCAAAGGCTGTGGAGCCCCTAGCTTGATCAGGCCCTCTGGATAAGTGAGACAATTGAATAGCTTGAACTGTTTGGGAAGCATCCAGGCTGTGGGACCAGGACCTGTCCTTAGTGCATGAGCTGGCTGTTTAGAACCTATGGCTTACACAGGGACACTTTGCTCAGCCTGGAAGGAGGTGACTGGACCTGTCTGTACTGAATCCACCAGGTTTAAATGAATCCCCAAGGGAGTCTTGACCCTGGAGGAGATGGAAATGGAGGGGAATGGATGGGGGGAAGGTGGGGGGGGGGGCAGGAGTGGGAAGACAGGGGAACCCATGGCTGATGTGAAAAATTAAAACACAAATATAATAATAATTTAAAAAATTTTAATATTATTTGAATAGATACAGAAAATATATGCATCAATAAAAGTAAATGATATATTAACATATGTATACACTGTAAGTTGTTTAGACTTCAAGATGGTTGAATATACGTACACATGTGTCATTTCTTTATGGATAAACTCAAAATTGTTTCTTCTACTTTTCTGAAACATCATTGTTACTTATTTTCATCATACTGTACAATAGCATACCAGATCTTCTGACTCTTTTCTAACTGTATTTTAAATATCTATTTGTAACATTTACCAACTGAAAGAGTAATAGGAGGAAATAAAGTATTGATCTATTTGTTTAGTGATTAAACAAAAACATAAAAATAACAGTGTAACATTTGAAGTTTTTAATGCATGAAATTGCTATTTTGTTCTTGTGTTTATCTCAGATAAAGCCATGTGTGTAAATTTATAGTTTATAAAATATTTAGCTATATCCCATAGATACTGCCTATATTATTTTGTGCACAAAAATTTCTCTGTTACTAGTCTTTTCCAAGGTCACAATGCTAAATGCTAGATTGAAACACTAGATAAAGCCTTTTATTCCCCAAAGCAACAGTATCATTCTAATTTGGAAGCATGGATAGAGAAAAAATTGATACACAGTGACTGTTGATAGACAGCTGCACAGAATTTTTTATATTGTAGTAGACAAATTCCTCAGTTCATATTCATAGACAATTGGAATAATTTTTAGTCTGTTTTATGAATACAATAAAGGGATAATGGAATAAATTAACTAAGCACTGGGATGTATCTACAAGTCAATGAACTATAGCACATCGTGTTGCAGGGGAGTTTACACTAGCTGGCTTAGCAGATAAACACACAAATCTCTAGCCCAGCTTCAATTTTTTGTGTTTCACTGTCATTCATAAGAGTGAGGAATTTATATTATGTACATGTGCTTCATCAATCCATGTTTGATGAGTGAATCTAAATATATTTCTTTTATTTTCATTTCAAATTTTAGTAAGTACACCAGGGTGCTTCATGACACCTGTACCCTTGGTACCACAAGAGATATATAAATTCCATTGAGTTCCTGTCCAAAGCTCAAACATTACATATTTTGTGTGTTTCAGTTTCTAGCAATAATGTCTAAGCCCAAAAGGAATAGGAACAGCTTGATAAGCCCTTTCATTGTAGTTTTAATATGCAAAGAGTTATGTGTCCTTGGTTCATATTTTTAAAATCTGTGAGGCAAGGACTTCCAAATCCCACTGCATTTAAGGAAGAGCATCATGTAAGTATTTATTTTTTATCAAATTTACTATTCTAGTCTTCTAATATCATTCAGTACTCTCCCTGTCACAAAATCTGGCAGATTTCACTGCTGCTACTTTGGCTAAATACCCTCAATACATGTCTTCCCAAAAGAACTGATGGAAATAGACAGAAGCAGCTCCTCCCTTGTCCCATATATAATCTCTTTGGGGGTAACTATTGTATATATTTTATTAAGCTACCTTTTAAAATTAAAAATATATATTTCCCATTTTTTGTAGTTTATAAGCAATGTTCAAATGTATTTTTATTTAATTAAACAGCAAATACCTTTTTATTGTCAAAGAATGAAGAGGGAAACAGATTTCGTGTTAACTTAAAGGTTAAACAAAGAGGAGAAATAACACAAATCAAATCTTCTAATTATTTTCCCATTCTAACCTGTGTTTAATCTTAAACTCACAGTTATGTGTGAACTCGTCCAACATTAAGAATAGCAGAAAGTGCCTATATGTGGTGGCGATGTGTTTTCAGGTTGTGCCTCATGGAAGTTCATGAAAGAGATGGACTTTTAGGTCTTTCCTGTCAGCTGGAACTGTGACTCAGTCTACTATGACTAATACTCCATCTGGATTTAGCCCCGAGCTACTTGAGGAACCTCTTTCAAGCTACAATTGAAGTAGCAACTCTTTTTAGGATAACCTATATGTGTAGCTGTGAAATGTGAATTAGTTTGCCTGTTACTTATGTACTGAAACTGTAATAAAATGGTTGTAGACTAGGTCACATTTGGTCAGCAAGATAGGTGATGAGAGAGGAGGCTTATTAAATATTTGGAGGACTCAGTTTCTGTGGGCAAGCTCAAGAAGTTGGTGTTAAATTAATGACATGGCTTCCTAGGTAAAACTGGGTGAAGACATCAGTAAGAAATAGAATTATTTATATCGGCTTAAAAATGTTCTGTTGATTTAGTGACTTCCAAGATAAAAATTTATTAACAATATTTTATGGATTTCAATTTCTTATAGACAGTATTAAGTGGTCATAGAGAAATTTCAAGCAAATATTCTGAAACCCATAGACTCATAAATAATTGAAATTTTACATAGGGGAAAGGTAAAATAACTAATTTATCTACAAGTCATTTCAGATAAGGACATAGAATACTTACAGACATCTAAGTAACAAGGTGGAGGTAATAGAAAAAGCAAGTAGGTACTTTTTGACATTTTATTGTCAATCTTTTGTGTAGCCACAATTATTTGAAATTGGCTCCTCCCCTTCTTTCTCCTCCCTCTCCTCCTCCTGTTCTACCTCCTAAATTGTCTATTAACCTGATGTGCTCTTATGAACATGGTCTTAAAGACTTAGTTCAGGAGATCCTATGATCTCAGGCTTGCTTAAATCCCTGCCAGTGTGTCTTCTTAATCATGTAAATTTACCAATGACTAGTAGTCATCACATAGAAAATACTTAACTATTGGTTTACCTATTCTTCAAATTCAACATATGTCCTTACATTCGCATATCCTATTCATTTGAACATTCCTAATACACATAAGTGTACATGAATACTTACTGGGTGATTCATAGTGGATGCTGAATAAATTTGATGCAGAAGTCAATGGCTATCTCTGAGACATTTCATCACATACAATTTATAATTATCTTCCTTTTTCTACTAAAGCTCTAAGGTAAAATCTTCAACAAAATGTGGAGCTCACAACGGACCTACAATTTTTTTCTACCAGATCATAATTTATGATATAATAATGGGTATTGAGTAATTATCTTTTCAGCTTAATTATATATCTCTTCACTGTGCTATCGAATTCATTTCCTGAATTTAATTCACCATTACTTGCCCAACTTATTATATTCCTGTCATTTCCTTTCCTCAGTGTGTTCTCTGAAACAGAATAAATCTGTTTAGAAGGATGTATTATAATTTTCAATTGTCATAGTTCCATTTATTTATTCTACATATCCAACAGGCATTTCCTTCTATATTTTGACAGCCTCAGCTCCACTGAAATATTCATAATGTTCCCAGCCTTGAGCAGTATATTCTTTAGAAGCTTCTGTAAATTCAGAATGCATCAAGAGGATAAGGCATTTCAAGTTATTTCAACTGCTTCGCATTGAACAAAAAAAAAGCATTTATCAAATTAAAGGGAGGTTGTCAGAGGCATAATAGAGCAATGGGGTTCTCTGCAGAAAAAAGTAACTAATATTTCATATGTAGAATAACATTTTATGAAACTTTTATTCCTATAATTTCCAGGCCAGAAAGAAAAGGTAGATATTTTATCTGAGTACATAAGAACTACATTATCCTTCTATTATACATAATTTGTTGTAAAATAAATTTGCTTGGGCTCCCCTGATTGTATTTTATTTGATACATTGGACATTTCTAATGCTTAAGGCATAAAAGTTAAACATCACACACTTCATCAACCGTACAGCCTATAAGATCAGTTAATTCACATTATATGTCTTATCTACATTCAGAGGACACAATAAATTTGTTTGTTGCTATTTTAGAAGTTTTCTGAGTATATTTATATTTATAAGAATATTTTGTCATTATAAAGACATAAATTTCCATTTATATCAATTAAATTAAGCAATTGAGATTTCACAATATTCTGAAACTAACAAGTAATTCTGTCATAGTTCCATGGCTACTAGAAGAATTCAAGATATTCCTGGGTCAGAGATAAATGATAATGTATTACTTACAGATGTAGCAGTTTTGAACATACCATAATTTGCCTATGATTTTTGTATATTAATCCCCACAGGATGGCATAATAGTCTTATGATTTCCAGGTAAATCTGTGTCTCCTGTGGTCAGTACCACAGGGGAAAAAAAACCTGATTTTCGGCAACTAAATGTTTTATACCAATCAGCAAATGAAACTCCTCCTTTGTTAGAGATGAGTATGTTGGCATTGCTTGAAGATATACTCTTTAGTACATAAGTAGAAAGTCCTCTTTTCCACGTGGAGGAACTACTTCTGTCTCTAATTGTTGTACATCATCCTTAGAAAGAAAGTTCAGAACAAATTCATCAGTGCCTCTGCTTACAGGATTATTTTGAAATGAAATGGATTCATACATAATTGGGCTGTCATGTATGACTACCTCATTTCATTTTTAAAGGTTTACTTATTTTATGTGTATGAGTGTGTTGCCTACATATACGTATGTGCACCTTGCACATGCTTGATGTTTGAAGAGGTCAGAAGGGAGTGTCAGATCTACTGGAACTGGAGTTCTGAGCTATTGTAAACCTCAACATGGGAGCTGAGAACTGAACTTGGATCCTCTGCAAGAACAGCAAGTGCTCTTAGCTGAGATCTTGTTCTAGCTCCTATTTCATTTTGTTTCACATTTCATATGAAAACAAACTATTCACCTATAATATAACAACATTCTATTTTACTCCTAATTCATTATTTTTGACATAAGTAGAATTATTAAAGTAGTCTAAAAAAGATTTTTTTTCCTCTGGGGGAGAATTAAATCTAAATACTCATATGTAACATAAATATAAATTACACTTTGGAATAAACTAGAGTCTTTGACCTACAGTAATAGAATGGACCACATTTCTAAAACTTCCTTAGGATATTGATAAATACTAATTTCTTGGTCCTAGTCACAGATATAGTGTGCAATATTTTTAATATAGTGACCTTGAAAATGGAAATTTTTAACCAACCATGAATGAAATTTCTGTGTGCTAAATGTCTACAAAATTGGGTATAATGTTTTTAAATATTCTACTGATACTAGAGAAAACCTAAGGTTAATGTTTGCTAAGTATTAGAAATAAAGAAGGTAGTCACACTGTATAGAGAAGCCTGAATACTATAAACAAAATCTAAATTGGATGAGATATTTGTTTTCAATTATTAACTACATATTCACCTACCACTTTTTAGGGTAAATCATCTGAAGTCTATAAGATAAATACTGAAACTGATCTTAAACCAGCACATGAAATGTTTAGAATTTTCTGTCATATAAAAGAATCTCACTAAAAAAATAGCAAACATAGTAAGTCAATGTGCAAAACAGTGTTATACATAATAACCAGAAAGATTTTTTCTCTACAGCACAAATCAGTTTTAATTATTATTTTAACATACTGCATTAATAAAATAAAGTTCTGAAAACACATAATTTTTTAAAGATGAAGAAAAAATTTAAAAGGATTGGAATAAATTTATTTAAAATTAACTGAATTAATTAAAAAGTTTGAAACATCCTGCCTTAGAAAGGTGTATTCTGATCTTAGCCTACTGGTGTGGGTACTCTTGAGGAAGATGAAGTCAGAAATATTAAGACAGGAGGACAGAGGGGAAAGAAACAGATAGAAACACAGGACAGCCTCAGGAAGGGCTGAATCATTATCCACTGGCCCTTCTGTCTCCTCTAAAGAGCAATTTATAGGAATGCCAAGGGGTTGAGCAAAGACCTCCCTCTAGTTCAGCCAAGTGTAGACCTTTCCAATCACCTAGTAACCATGCACATGGTCAAGCAATCCTCTAATGCAACTGTGCTGGGTAAAGCAAACTCAGATCTCAGGAAACCTTTGTGGGCCTCCACATACTGGTGCATACCTGTAATCCACTCTACTCAGGAAGCTGAAACAGGAATGCTTGAAATTTTAAGGTAATTCTGGACAATTTTAAAGATCTTCTGTTTTAAAACACAGAAAAAGAACCTGAGGATGTTAGTTCAGTGCTATGGGTACTTGTTTAAAATGTATACAGTTCTTAGTTTAGTCCTAGTACATAAAAAGACAAAATAAATTAAAATTATTTCTTAAAATTGTTTCCTCAGTCTACTAAGAGTAGTCACACACACACACACACACACACACACACACACACACACACACACACAGAGACAGAGAGAGAGAGAGAGAGAGAGAGAGAGAGAGAGAGAGAGAGAGAAAGAGAGAGAGAGAGAGAAAGAGAGAGAGAGATGCACAGATGCAAATTTAATAGTGAAAAACTAAGTATTAACAGTAAAATGTAAAGCAGGAAAAAGATGGTCAGTTTTCTTATTTATCCTTAATAATATGGTATTGAAGATTCTAGCTTTCAACACACACACACACACACACACACACACACACACACACACACACACACAGAGAGAGAGAGAGAGAGAGACAGACAGACAGACAGACAGAGCCAAAGAGAGGAACTTTCCAATGAAGAAACATCCAAAAGATTCATAGCATAGTAAAAAATAACAACCTAAAATTAAAACAATTTAAATGTATACTGTCTAAAAAATGGGAATAAATATACATGCAACATACTGTTTATTTAATAAGAAAGTAAATGAAATACTAATATATATTACCAACTAAATGGTATATGCTGGCAACAAAATATTTTACAGCCATGATAGAGTAATTGTCATTTAGGCTACTCAGAGGGCTAAGTCAGAAGATTTTTAAATTCAGATCTTCCCTAGTCTCCATAGTGTTTTCAAGGCATTTTCTTATCATCTAATAAAAATACTCTAAAGACTACAGGGTTGTTGGTCTGACTGACAGGTAGGGCGGAGGCAGGATGGGTCCAGCTGGGGCTGAGTGGGATGATGAGTGTCAATGGCCCAAGAGAGAGAAACACACTGGGCTGGGAGTCTTGTTGAAGCAGGAACTTGCTTTATTGCATCAGGAGTAAACTTATATAGGTTGGGTTGAAGGTGGGGTATAGGGTGAGGATAGCAGGCCAATGAGATGATGCCATCTCAGCAGTTTCTAGGCAGAGGCCAATTCTAGGTCAGATAGTGTTGAGTCACTTGTATGCAAAAGTCATGTCCCAGGACAGGTTGCCAAACTCAAACTAGGCTCAGGAAGTTACACTGGGCCTCATGCCCGGGCCTTGTGGGGCCTAATACCAGGGGTAACAAATTAATTGGGAAAATAATTCATTGACTTTAAATGATGGAAGTTTTCACTCCTCTAATTTTTGAAAACCAAACAAGTTTCATATTAAAAATATTTTCTCTCTAGGATTATGCAACTTGGTGACATGTTGTCTCCAAATTAAATGTAAAAGAAAACTGAAGTTAAAGCTTAATGGTAGACTGCTTGTGTAGCATCTTGAAGATCTAGGTACAAATCTTGGCACTTAGTCCCCAATATGTTGAGTGGAATAAATAAAATGGAAAGGATGACATATTATATGATTCCATCAAAGCAAGACTATTTTTAGAGGTAACAAGAAACATAATGCTGCTTCTCTTATCCTGGATGTGGCTGAAAGAATCAACTACTGAGAAAGGTTATTTACTCCCATGGTGTTCATGTAGGAATTGAAAGAAGCCTGTTCAAACTGACAAAGTATTTTCAGCTCTAGTCTGAATTATATTCTCTACTATTCTTATGAATTAAATAATTTTATTATCATGACATTTAGGAAAAAGACAGACTGTGTATAACAAAGTGCTCAATTCAGATATAATCTTAGCATGGAAGGGTACAGTGGACACAGTCACACCCCTAACCAAGGAACTGCTGGCAATTGATAGCTGCTGGAAGAGGAAGATTGTTTTCTTTAATGATGTGACACCCCCCCCCATAGATTGATCACACATTAGTCATACTTCCAGTTGTATAGGACAGCACAAATTGAAAATGATGACCTAAAATATGAATGGAGGACACAGAGTTGTGTTGGTAGGGGATGAGGAGAACTTGGGAGAAACACAATCAAAATACAGTTTATGAAATTCTCAAAGAAATAATTAACAGGAGAAAACACCCAACTAGATCTATTACTAAAACTATAATAAGAAAGAATGTACACTCTTGCTGTTCTTATCCAATACTGAACTGCCACCCTATTTAACATACTGAAATAAGTAGACATGCAAAGACATAGTTTCTAGACAAGGAATTAAATTATTGGAATAACCTCCTATATTTTATTAGACCACCATGGGCTAAAGTTAGAATTAAGCAACGACACAAATTACAGAAAGCCTACAAACTCATAGAAACTGAATAAAGCTCAAATGAATCACCACTAGGTCAAGAAAGAAAGAAAGAAAGAAATCAAAGGCTTCCTGGAGGTCAATGAAAATGAACGCACAACATATCCAAACTTATGGGACACTACGAAAGCGGTGATAAGAGGAAAGTTCATGGCTCTAAATGCCTACATAAAGAATTTGGAGAAATCTCACACCAGCAAATTAACAGCACACCTAAAAGCTCTAGAACAAAATAAGCATACTCACCCATGAGTAGATGGCAGGAAATAATCAAAAAGAAGGCTGAAATCAATAAAATAGAAGCAAAATGAACAGTACAAAGAATCAATGAAACAAAGAGTTAGTCTTTTGAGAAAATCAAGATAGACAAATTAACCAAAAGACAAAGAGAGAATATCTAAATTAACAAAATCAGAAACTAAGAGAGACATAATAATAGACAATGAGGAAACCCAGAGAATCATTATGTAAACAATTTACATAAAAAGAATAGGAATTCTGTCTATGTGACAAAGGGCAGAAAATAGTAAGATGCCTATTTTTGCCAAATAGAAGTTCCCAAATATATAAAATAAATAAACTAAATCTAAATCAACATGAAAGGCAAAAAGAACAGAACAATCAATACAATTCTGGAAATAAGCCCATACTTGGGAGCTCACAGTACCAGATTTCAGAATTTATAATAAAGTATACTGTAATCTGCACATACATACATACATACATACACACATACATACACATATGTACAGGTATACAGATAGACCGGTATCCCTCTTATTTACTCAAAAATCCAAAGGATATTTGATGGTGAATGAATCACTCAAAGCTCCAGAGATGGTTCAGTGTATGAACCCACCATACAAGTATAAAGTCCTCATTTTGGAATACAGAAACTGCTTTAAAAAAAAAAAAAAAAAAACAGTGGCCACACAAAAATAACAACAGTAACTAAAATGCTGTTGAAATATTTTCTTAAAATCACGTGCCTTTCTCAAGCATCCTCCAAAATTACTGTATGAAGTAGATAAATACTGAAATTAAAATGTGTGAAATTGACTGTACTTCAATAATAGAAACCAATTTTCCATGAATATCACCCCAGATCCTTATTTGAAAAACTATGATTAATTCTATCTCAGACAATCACACAGACAAGCATTTTGAACAAAGCATATGAAAGTATTTTCACAGTCTTGTTATTGTATATTTTGTTTTGTAAACTATTGGTTTTTGTTGTTTTGTTTTGTTGAAACACAGTTCCTCTGTGTAGCTTTAGCTGTCCTGGAACTTACTCTGTAGACCAACCTGGCCTTGAACTGAGAGATCCATCTCCTCTGCCTCCCAAGTGCTGGTGTTAAAGGCATGTATCACCATCTCTTGGCTGTTTTCCCCTTTTCTCTGTTTTAGTTCAATCATACCTCCTTTGTTCATATAACAAAATATGTAGTAGCATTAATTTCATCTACACTTCTAAGTGCTGTACTATATCCCTGATATTCTTCAACTTATGAACTTGTTTTATGATATTCTCAGTCCTGTAGTTTAAACAAGATCAGGTACCGGAAAGGTACATGACATATAAACATAGATAGATACAAAGAATTTTAAAGCATTTTAGCAGAGATTTAGATATTTTGCTATTGCTCTTTAAGGTTCTGCCATCTGTAAAAATATTTAAGTGAACAATGTGTAAAAGTACATTTGATTCTGGTAAGCAGAATCAAGAATTTCATAAGTAAATGAGAGATGTCAATTTTAAAGAATAAAATAAAGTATTAGGAGACAGGCACACCTGTTACACAGAAATAAGGTAGTTTGTCTAAGATATATTCAATTAATGTTTTTCTTATTGAATAAGCTTATTATCAAGCTAAGCAACTGGGAAAATTATGAAACATTAATATTCATATCAAAATATCATTTCAGCATTTGAATTGATGATGGAATTAAAATCTATGTCACTATATCATATAAAATGTACATGAGAATTTTCCTCTCAAAGTCTTACTTATCTTTTGCCCAAATGTGCGATAATGCTGAATAATGGCCACATCTTCAACTAAAAGTCAAACAACAACATGATTTTTCTGTTCCTTTTCTTTTGTTTGTGATACTGTTGCATGTAATAAATATTTGAATTAGCAGTGTTTGTGTCTGTTAAAATTATTCTGAATATGGTCTTACTGGTTAGAAAAAACCATGGTGGATTTTTGACTTAACTATATATTTAAATAATTTTGATGCTTAACTGAAAATGGAGCTTGTAAGCTATGTGAACTTGATTGAATATCATCTGTGATTAGCCCCATTAAAAGATAAATTCCCTTCAAATAGATTGCTATGAATACTAGATCATAATTTACATTAATGTTCAAATAATTCACGATATCTTTTCATATCCCATTTTTTACTTGACTTATTTGTGCAACTTTGTATGACTGACCTTCATTAAAAAATCAAAATGCTCAAAGGTTTCCTTTAAAGCAACTCACAGCAAGCCTTTTGGTTCAAGTGCTTATCTCTTATCTATATTTGCCAAATATCCAAATATACAATATGAATCAACTGAGCAATTGTTGGCATTTTTTTCTTCACATTTTGAAGGAATAAAATCCTGCCTTACTATTTATACTTCCTTCATGGTTTTTAAGAATGTATATTTTTATCACAATTACCATTAATAGAAAGTAGGTCCAGGCATTATTTTATTATATCTCAACATGGTGTTTTGTAATTGTATACCATGTATATTCTGTGATGTGTATTATAATGAAGAATGCATAACATGATATTTATATACCTTTAGTAGAAGTATGTCATTTAAGTAGGACAATCATCCATGTCACTAACAATATATTTTATTTTTAGTAGAAAACAGATTTAGGTGGTCTTTTGCAATTTCTGGTTTTTTTATTACATTGTTAACCTACATGAAGTCGATGGCTTAGAAAGCTTTTTTGATTGGTAATGTTTTTCAGTCAAAGAGAATACAAGGTCATGAAGATGGTTCATACTTCATAAAACAACTTGGAAAAATCACTTAGCAAATACGTTTTTATCAGTGCTAGTACTGACACAATTCAATGGCAGCTGTTTCTCCAAATCAGTGATCATGACATCAACTCAAGCAACCGCAAATCATCGGCTTTCCAAGTAGTCCCTGACCGCACCAGTACTTACACTTCTGTTATGTGGACTGTTGAGCTTCAGTAAATCGGTAGCTCCACTGGTGTCAGAGTATTTGCAAAGCACAGAACTCTGAGAATTTGTGTTGAACAGTATTTTTATTAGGTATTTTATAAGGTATCTTCTTTCAAGAACCACGTGTGGGGAAAAGAAATGTATGTGTTTGCCTTCATTTTATCTCATTATATTTTACTGTTTTTCCTTAGAAGCCTGTGTGTTTTCTAAAGAGAGACTGAAAGAGAGTGGATCTAGATGGGAGGGGAGGTGGAAAGGCACTGGGAGGAGCAGAGGGAGAGGAAACTGTAATTGAGATACAGTATATAAAAAACTATTTTTTTTCTTTTCTTTTTTTCTTCTTTTTTGGTTTTTTTTTCAGGATGGGGTTTCTCTGTGTAGTTTTGGTGCCTGCCCTGGATCTCACTCTGTAGATCAGGCTGTGGCCTCCAACTCACAGAGATCTGCCTGACTCTAACTTCCCAAGTGCTGGGATTAAAGGTTTGTGCCACCACCACTGGGCATAAAAAAAAAAAAAAAAAAAAAAACTATTTTCAATAAAAGAAATAAATTAAAAATGAAAAAGAGTTCCCCACACTGACAAGAAAGAAGTAGAAATAAAAGAAACTATCAAATACATGTGTCTGTGTTTTCACAAAAACTCTTCAGCAAAGCTCCTCTCTAGCCTTGCTCAGGACTCACAGGACAATTTCTTCCATCTTTCTACTCACAGGTGCAATGATTTATACAAACTTACCATCTACTGATTTTTTTTTGTACTACTTTCTTCTACAAATAGCCATGTTCCAGTATTAGGAAACTATGGGACAGAAAAGAAAATTTATGTGGAAGACACTGTGAGTATGAATCAACCACTTCTAGTTTAAAAAAAAAAAAAAAACACCACAAGGTAAAATAGATGATTATAACCACACTTATTAGGTATCCTACTTTGCAATACACAAAGTGATGGATGGTGTTGCTCTGTATGTTGTTAATATGTTGTCTGATTGGTTGATAAATAAAATGCTGATTGGACAGTAGCCAGGCAGGAAGTATAGACGTGATAAGCAGAGAAGGAGAATTCTGGGAGAGGAAGGTTGCGTCAGTAGACACCAGCCCGATGTCCAGGGAGCAGCATGTAATGGCACATATGTAAAGCCACAGAACATGTGGCAACATATAGATTAACAGAAATGGGCTGAGTTTAAATGTAAGAGTCAGTCACTTTAGCAGTCTTCCTGGGGGTGGGGGCTGCAGGGGTTGGTCCGGGCATAGCCTCCCTGGTCTTATCTAATCAACATTATTCAGAGATTAGAATTTCCATAGATGAAGATATAGCACAGCTCAAGCGAGGCATTTCTGCCCTTGAATCCTCCCTCACCTCCCTTTCAGAGGTGGTCCTACAAAACCGCCAAGGGCTAGACTTCCTCTTTTTACAGCAAGGAGGCCTCTGTGCCGCTCTTAAGAAAGAGTGTTGCTTCTATACTGATCACACAGGAGTAGCAAGAGATAGCATGGCTAAGGTCCGTGAAGGCTTAGAGAAGTGCAAAAAAGAGAGGGATCAAGAGCTAGGCTGGTTCCAAAATTGGTTCTCTACATCTCCCTGGCTAACCACACTCCCGCCGTCCCTCCTGGGACCCTTGGTTGGCCTCATTCTTGTCTTGACATTCGGCCCTTGGGCTTTGTCTCCACTAACTCAATTTGTGCGCAGTCAGGTGGCTGAACTTCAGGCAAAACAAATTCAGGTTCATTACCATTGCCTAGACCTCCATGAACGTGGTCTTGATGAACCAGATACAGACTCCATATCAGCACAGACCCGTCTGCCCAGGGGAGGATGCACCTGTGCCTGGGAGCTGGAGCCCATTGCCTAGGGGATTGAGGGTACAGCTGGGACTGCAGAAGGCAGGGAGACAAAAGTGCTCCACCATCCTGGGTGCCTTGGATGATATACTCTATTGCATGGCGGTTATGCAGATCCTATATTCTTCCCTCCCAGATTAAAATCCACCCCCTGTAAAAAACTGCATCGTTCCAGCTTCCTTTGGGACATGTGGGGATGCCAACATGAACTGACCAATTAACAATGGAACTTTTAACAGGGATGGAGCCTCTGTCACCCCTCCCCCATCATGGCAAAAGATTTGGGCCACCTTTCTTTGTTTTGCTATATGTATAGAAGGGGGAGAAGTTAGGGACCAAGATTTCAGGAACCAAACATGAACCATGGAAAGTACTAGCTAAGCCAGAGAATAAGTCATAAACCCACCACTTCCCCCCTCCCCCAGGGCAGTAACACCTGTTTGCTAACCGGAGGCTCCCAAAGATAAGAACATTCCACAGTCAGGTACCATGGCAACCGAATGTAAAGAGCATTTCATGGTCAGGTAGCCTAGCAACAGAACAAATGGCCCCTGACCAGTCGCCTTAGCAGGCTTCTTGCAGTTGCACGACCTGCACATCTCCGATGTACTGCACGCCTTCCACATCCCTTTCCCTTCCTGACTTCCTGCCCCTTCCCCTCTTATGCTATATAAGCCATGTGGAGAAAAATAAAGATTGGCGGCTTGATCAAAAAACTGTCTTGCCGTCCGTCTCGTTGTGTCGTCCTGTCCTGTCATTTGCTCCCACAGGCGGGGGGGTGGCCCTGTTGACACCCCGCTGGCTGGGGCAGTTGATAAATAAAATGCTGATTGGACAGTAGCCAGGCAGGAAGTATAGACATGATCAGCAGAGAAGGAGAATTCTGGGAGAGGAAGGTTGAGTCAGTAGACGCCAGCCTGATGTCCAGGGAACAGCATGTAATGGCACACAGGTAAAGCCACAGAACACGTGGCAACATATAGATTAACAGAAATGGTCTGAGTTTAAATGTAAGAGCTGGTCAGTAATTATATTAAGCATCTGTAGGGTCCATGGAGTTGGGCAGGACCAGAAAATACTTTCAGCTACAACAAAGTGTTAAACAGAAGTGCTGTTGTGAATTGTTTGGTGCAGAACAAATGGTTAAATTTGGATAATGATACATTTGCCTGTCTCTTGATGATACAGCATACCTCTATTTTGTGGGGTATTGTTTAAACTGGGCTCCATACATAACATTTAACTCTCTAGAAGTAATGAATACTCTCATAATGATACTGGCTGACTGGGAATAATTAACACACCAAGAAAATTGGTTTTGTTTTTTGTTTTTTGTTTTATTTTCTAAGATATAGTCTGTTCTATTTCACTTGATCTTAAGGATCATAAAAGAAACATTTTATGAACCTAAAAGGTACTCTGCTACCCTTAATCATCAAATTCTTCTGTAACCCATCTAACTTATCTTTTCATTCTGGGATAACTTTTTTGATGATTTGATTTTAAACAAATACTATGTAGAAGTATATAGTATAAAGCTGTCAAAATTTCACACTCTTTTATGCAGAGAATTTCTATAAATACCTGCATGAAAATGCTTCAACTTGTGTTGAAAGAACAAATGTTACCCTTTCTCTCCAGTGGCCAAATGATTTGAAGCTGATGATTTGAGAGCCATCAGTAGAGCTGGAAAGTCATCTTTCCTTTGAGAATGGAACATAACCTCTTACAGTGATTTTGTTCTTTGAGGAGGTGAAAAGTCCTGTTTCTTACAACACTGAAGGAAGATCTATTTCCAGTGACATTTTCCCACAGCTATGGTAAGTATTTCCGCTTAGAATCCTCTCTTTAGTCTGAGTTTTCTCTTCAGTATTATGTTATTATCTCTCTCAGAAATGTATTTTCCCAGGATTAAGGAAATAAGAATATCTGACTTACAACTGAGTCCAGTCAAAACTGTCTTGAAGGTGAGTTGATGAAATGGTTCAGAAAAAACCTGGATATATATTCAATGAGCCTAGAATTTCTTCTTCTGACAAGGCTAATTAGACAAATGAAGGTTATGTGCAAATTATACCACTTTTGATAATAATAGTTTTCTTATACTTCTTGTACATGAACAAATGACACCTTTTAATCACTCTGGCTCATAGTTTGAGAGTAGGGTCCACCCTAATGGGGTAGGCAAAGCAACAAATGTACAAAGTAGCTGGTCACATTGTATCTACAACCAGGAAGACGAAAAAAATAAAAGTCTATATTGTCCAACTTTCTCATTTTTCTTTATCCAGTGCCCTTCTTCTTGGAATGGTGCTTCCCAAGTTTAGGTTAAATCTTCCCATCACAGTTAACCCAATCTATGATCTTCCTAGCAGACATGCCCAGAACTTTGTCAACTGAGATATTCTAGATTTCACCAAAGTGACAAGGAAAGTTAGCTATCACAACACCTCAGTGAAATAATTCATAAAATGTTGTCCAATAAAGGGAAATCTAATTAAACAGTTACCTTTTTCAACCTCTCTAGCAATATCTAAAGTAAAAATGGAGAAAACACTCACAGATCAATAGTCAATAGCCCATACCCTGTCATTAAAAAAATAACAAGACTTGCTATTTGGTTTCTTTGGTTTTTTTGTTTGTTTGTTGTTTGTTTGTTTTAATGTAGAGATTCCATTCTTCCATGTGTCAGTTGTCTGTTTAGTGTGAATAAGTATAATATACTACAAATTTTAAGTCATAAAAATATATGGTTTGTGATTTTGGGGACCAGAAGTTTGGGATCAAGTTGCTATAAATCTCAATTGCTTGACTTTCTGGGAGGTGTGTTCAGGAGATACATATCATGCTTCTCCTGTCTTCTATCTGGTTGTTTGTGGGTAATTTGTGGAGGGTTTTTTTTTTGTGTGTTTGTTTGTTTGTTATTTTTCCATCCCTCCAAAATTCTTTCATCCACATGGGATAACCTTACTATGTATGCCATGACCAACCCCAGCTGAGACATCACAGGGACCCTGAAAAGAATATAATGGTTGACAGAGACACAGGACTCTAGGTTCACTTCAAGAAATTAACCATTTTTCTCAAGTACTCTTTATATATTGTTTCCCCAACCTGCTAAATATAGTATTACAAGAAATCTTGAGAATCTCCTTGAAAGCATTATCTGAATTCTTTGTTCCAAACTTTCCTGTCTCTCTGGCATTGTTTTGCCAAGGAGGTCATTCCTCCTAGTCCTTATCTGCTGCTAGCAGTTTTACTCAGTCCCGTGGCCTCCTGTGTGTCAAGGTTTGTGTCTACAAGAGGAAATGCAGGCCATTGGGATCTCCTTTCTGATTTTGTAGTATCCTGGTTGCATAAGCAGCTTTTCCTAGGACAAGATATCTTCTCCAAATCCTTTCTATGCAGAGGCAATTTATTGAAATTAATAAAAGATTAATACCAACTAATATTAACTTTATTAGGAAATTAGCATTTTGATCTTGTAGAGCATTAAATGGATTAAGAAGTTCTAAGGTACACTGCCATTCATTTGTAAACTGTTGGCCAGAAACTATTAACAAATGAGGCTATTCTAATTGATGTTTTTTTGATGTAACTGTTCAGGGTCAACAGTACCGTTTTGCTGAGACCATACTGCATGTGGATTGGTCTTAAACAATTTTGATGGATATTTAGATTCATTGCAAGGTAAATCATACTTGTAAGTATGATTGTACTGGCAATTAATTGTCCATTGATATTTAGTAGCTTGCCCCTTTGGTGCCATCCAACCAATGCCATCCTTAAAGACAGTCTTTCTGAAGAATATATATCTACTTTTTCCTAGGTTATTTTTCCACTCGTGAAACATTTTTAACTGGATCGCCTTTAAACTGAGCTATTCGTACTTCCTGTTTGAGAGCCAATGCTCCTTCCATAGCATCAGTTTTGATTCCAGTGATGTTACAATGTAAGCAATTACCAATCTTATATCCATTTTCATCATAGTTTTTACTGCTGTATATATTTATGCAAATATAGTATTTATATTTCTGGAAACCATTCTTCTTTTAGTTTTAGAGCAATCCATGTAAAAGAAGGTTATTTTAATATCCTGGGAAGCAAAGATAAAAGTATTTGAAAATTATTACTGCTACATTGAACAATGTGACAAGAAGTTCATGGAATATGGTATAGTGTGTCTATGTAATGAGAAGAAGTTTGGTAAATGGGGGTGAGAATAAAAGTGGCATGCAGTTTTCATGTGGTTGAAATGTAGGAAAGCATCCTTCTTTTGTTAAATGATGTTGTCTTCTGGGACCAGTTCGCCCTGTGGCTTTACTGGTCCCGTTGAGATCTAGAGAAAAACCTGGAAATGAAAGCAGTTACAGAGCCTAGGCTCCAATTTATGACAGGAACAGGACCCAGCCCCCAGACCTTCGCTAGGTCCCTGAGGAAATTCTTATAAATCCATGAGTTTGGATTAAAAAAAACCAACAATACCCTGTTTTTTATGATGTAATTTCGTAATTTTGTAAGTATAAATTAGGACAAAACAAAGAGAAACTATTTTAAACGTTTTTTCAAAGTATAAGTCACTATCACAAGTTGCTTCTGAGTGATCAATCCTTTTTTCCCTATTTTTGATTATCCATTTGATTTTTTTGAATATGAAATGAACACCTTTAATTATGACTTTTCCTTTGAGGTTCTAGGCAATGTCATGAGAGACATGAACTTCCTGTAAAAACAGGTAAGTTTTAGATACATCAGCAGGAGCATTGTGGATTTTAATCTGTTTGGAGCTCATCATAAACAAAGAGCAGCCAATAAGTGGCTATGAAAACTCAAACAGACTCTTCTGTTTAAGCCCAACTCAAAACAAAATCTGAAAAGGTATCAATACAAATATAACAAATTTTAAATGATCACAGGAAATTTAATGTTTTTGAGTCCGCATCTATAATTTGAATTTTTCCTTAAAGCTTTAGTAACCAGAGTTTACAACATGAGCAGATTAATAATTTATAACTCCATTGATTTAAAAAGACGTTTAACACCAATTTCTTATGCTGAGGTCCTGCTGCAGCCTGGGGTGAGGTCCTGATACAGGAAAGGGGCACCAGTGCAAAAAAATGAATTGTCCCAACCAGATGAGATTCACACAAGTGGCTGTCTTATTTTTACATCAAAATAAGCATATTTTCCCATACTACCAAACAAGTTTTTCCCATCCTCTAACAATAACTTCCAGCAAAAAGGAAATGCACCAAATACGATTTTTCCCCCCCAAAATTTACATCAAAACGTCTTTCTTTAAACCAAAACAACACTTGTCATTTTGTTAGCTTAGGCAAATATTGAGCCAGGTACATCCCGTCTTTACAAAATTAAAAGGTGATAAACATAGGCACACATTTTCAAGAACAACAATCCCATGCCAAACATTACTGAAGTAGCAATGATCTGCCTCCAATCCTGTCAACAATGAATTAGAACAGCTCGTAGGGTCTGAAGTGACAGCTGGCTTCCCCAGACAAACCTAACAAACTTAATAAGTTCCTAAAAAATTTCAGGGCAAAATATTTGAGAAAAAAAAAATGGGTTTCCAGGAATGATCACATTTGTCCCATACATGATTGACAAAATGACACTAAAACCGCCAAGAGAATCATCAATATTACGAGAGAAAAGAGAGCATGCGTGCTGCCCAGACCCAGCAGTATTCTGTGCTATCCTGAAGTCTATTGGTCCTTGCCAAGTGAGACTGTCCCTATGGGCTTTTGCCTCATTGGGACACCCGTTGGACAACTACTCATATTCTGGTCCAAAACTAAGCTGCATGGCTCCCAACCATGTTGAACTTTGAGTTTCAAAGTTTTAACATTATATGTATCATCTTTATGTCTTAGCTTTTAACATACTTTAAAGACCCTCACAATTCTGTTTGGGTGGGAGCTCCACTTCAAACCCTGGCACCCTGGCACCCTGGCATCCCTGTACCCAAAGAGTCTGGAATGTTTGGAAGGAGTCTGGTGGAAGATCCATCTTGGCCCCCTTCCCCATTTTTTCCCTAAACCAGTACCTTCAAAGCCCACCAAACACAGCTCCTCCCGAAACCACCCCTTCAAAGCCCTTCAAACACAGCTCCTACTCCAGAGAGGCTCAGGACGACTTCCACAGGGGATATATAACCCCTGAAAACAGACTCGTGGTTCTTCTGGTCTCCTCCCCTTCTCCTTTCTGCCGGGCCAGGGAATCACCCAGGAACGCTTCACCCATTAAAGCTAGGATTTCCAATTTGGTCTGATTCGGTTTGTTGCAATGGCAGAAAAGCCATCAGCAGTCCTAAAACTTATCAGATTCTATAATCTTATTTTTTTCATTCTAGATCATCCAACCATCTTAACATTTTTTTTTTTCAACTTGAATAAGCTGTTTACCTTTTCTTCTCATCTGGAAACATTTGATCATGTTAACCTTCATATATAAATACCTTACTAAAGATCCATCTTTACATCCATTTAATCTTTTTGTTTACTTTTTTTTTTTTTTACTTCTTAATACCATAAGACATGGGTGTTTAATTATTGAAAGAAGTCATTGAATGGACTTTTTTTTTAATGATTGGAGCATGAAGGAATCATAAAAAGCATTTTTAAAGTTAGTAGCAAGAGCACAGTAGTTTTGAGCAGTACTTTACGTTGGTACCTGTTTGTGCTTTATCTATCTCAGTAGGAGGCCTGTTAGCACTAGGAAACCGCACAGCCTGAATTTCACATTTGAAACATTTAGAGTCCTGGTTAGAATTTCTTACTTTCATAAGCCAATGAAAGGAATGGGATGGTAGTGATCTCTCTATGAATTATCCTTTTAAAGCTTGTGGCAGAAGATTAATAAAGTCCATAAATGTTCTCATAGGCTTTTGTCTGTTAGTGACAGGAAAATTTGAGTATGTCTTAAGATGGGGACTTTCATTCATTTATTTTGATTTAAGCCCTTGTTGCAGAGTTTGTAAGCCTGGTGGGAGGCTCTGTTGGTTTGTTTATTAAGCTATTAAAGGCTGGAAGATGTTTCAGCTTCAATTTTGAAGCTTTTTTATTTAAGAGACTCTGGTAATTAAGCTTTCTTTTGGAGTTTTTGAATCTGTTTTATCAACAGGCAGCATGTCTATTCTTTGTATCCAAAAATATTGCAAAGCCAAAATGTTTTAAAAGTGAAAGCAATCTTTCTAGCCATGGATGGACTGGCAAGGCAGCCTGGGTGGAGGGATTGGTTGCTGGGGTAGTGGGGGCAGGGCTGATGAACTGTCTGGTGAAGATGGGCCAGGGACAAGGATGCCCACAGGAATTGTGCATACACGCTGCGTCCAGAGATGAAAGCTTGCAAAGCTCCAAAGCAACCGTAACACGCTCCAGTTACTAAGGAACTTCAGTTCACCTTGCTCAAGATTTCATTTTACAGTTCTTTCTATTTTCTGACAATTATGAGCATCTAACTTCTTCTGGTAACAATGAATTATGCTCAGTAATAGCATCTATATATTTATCTACATCATCCTTATTAACTTTAACTTCCCCTAATTTCAACATATGATTAAGAGATAACACTATTTCTGAACATTTTTGGTATTTCCCTTGTTATTGGGTACTGGTTGCAAGGCAATATGATCCCCAGGCTTACACACGCCATTGTCCAAAGCAAAACTTCTTTGTGACCTCAGTCCATGAGCATCTTTCAAACTCCATATTAGGCACTATTTGCCATGGCTAGCTCAGCCGTGGGTATCACAGGGACCCTTCCTTAATGAGCCATATTTGTTTTCCCATTGCTGTTTATACATTATTTATCTAGCTACTAAGCAAGGTATTGCAAGCAGAATTTGAGCCATCTATTTGACTCCTTATCTTAGTTCTTCTGCCTTTCACTGTTTCCATGGCCTTGTTTTGCCCTGGAGGACATTCTCCCTGGGCATCATCTCCTGTCTACAGTTTTCTCCAATCCAGGTGGCCATATCTGTGTTAGGGTTTGTGCTTGAGAAAGGAACTGCTGACTGTCTGAATTCCAACATATGTGTATGTTTGTTCAAAGTACCCCATTTTTAATGATGGTAGTTGGACTATTGACTTGTTCTATTCTATTATAGCCTCATCTTATGTAGATAAACCTAAAACTCCTTTGGTTTTCTCTGAAATCACTTTTAAGCTACTGAAGATTAGAATTTCAAGTGAATTTTATAGGAATATCAGTTAACTCATAGCTGAGAGGGCCAGGAAGCCAGACCAGGGACATGACAGGCTCCTCGTAGCCCATCCAGAGACCAGGCCTCAGTTTTAGTTTACTGGAACTGAGCAAGCAGTTCCTGGAAAAATCACAACTCAAGGGCAACCAATCAGTAGGCATCGCACAACTTTCTGCTAGCTAAAGATAGCTTTTCCTCACCTTGCTGCTGGAAAGTCCCTAACCACTAGAGCCTCCTACCAATCCTATAACAACCTATAATCTTTTTAAAACCACCAATCATCCCATAGACTAATCTCTTCTCCCTGGAATTTCCCTAATCTTGCTTTAAAGGACCCTGTTAGCTTCTCTCAGGGCCACCATTTTGTCACTTTGTCAGATGGTTTGACCCCAGCATGCTGGAATTTTTATTCTTGAGAAAATAAACACTCTTGTTGATTGCATATGTGTCTGCTGGTCTTTTATGGGACCGTTCGTGGATCCTAACAATAGCCATGCTTTTTATATGTAAGGCAGTGACTTAAGTCATATTTTAGACTTTTTTTAAATGTTGTCATCATAATTCAAGGACAGGAACAATAGAAAGTGGCTATGGTGCTCTAAATAAGCTTGGAACAGGGAGAACCCAGCAGTGTTCCCATGTTGAACACAACAAGTGCACATGACAGGTAGAAATCTTATTTCAGTGAGGATGTCAAATGATGTTGTTCTTAAGACCTTACCAATGTTTCATTTGATACTTTGTTGCAATGAACACTTCTCCTTGTACATGATTTGAGAGGGAGTAGACATAGTAATGAACAGAGACAGCAACTTTGTTAACAAAGACCTGAATCAAGAACTATCAAGTGCTGTGGATATAGCTCTGTGTAAATAAAGTTCTGATTGGCCAGTGGCCAGGCAGGAAGTATAGGTGGGACAAGAGAGAAGAGAATTCTGGGAACAGGAAGGCAGAGGGAGAGACACTGCCAGCCGCCACCATGAGAAGCAACATGTAAAGACACTGGTAAGCCACAAGCAAAGTATAGACTAACAGAAATGGGTTAATTTAAGATAGAAGAAGTAGATAACAAGAAGCCTGCCACGGCAATACAGTTTGTAAGCAATATAAGTTTCTGTGTGTTTACTTGTTTGGGTCTGAGCGACTTTGGGACTGGCGAGTAAGAGAGATTTGTCCTGACTGGGCCACGCAGGAAAACTCTAGCTACAATTGAGACCTCACCAATCAGCAGAAACTGAAGCAAGCCTCTGGATTTCAACCAGGAGAAGAATATGATATGCTTCATGATCTCTGTAACTCTACTTGACCTACTGAATATAAAGATTATAATTATGTATCTAGAAGGAAGAATCAAAAGTTAAGGGTAATTATCTCACAATGCTGAGAATAATCTTCTTTAATATTTTTGTATCATCCAAGTCTTCTATAATAAGTATTATTTTGAAACCAGAAATGTTGCATATATATATTAACTTATTCAGAGCCTCTCTAGCTTTAGCTATGAAGATATGAAGGATTTTCCAAATCAATATCAAGAAAAAAGAAAGAAAGGAAAGAAAGAGTGTATAGAAAATGAAGAAGGAGGTCAGTCACTTCAGAGAATGTGTTAAGTTTTATTGTGTAAACAAAGGTTTTCTGGATGGAAAGATTAAAACATTTGAATAAAAGTCTTTAAGGTGGGGAGATAAAAACATGTAGCCACCATTTGAATGACATGAGAGTGGTTAAAAATTATATATCCTTCTGTCACATTCCAAGAAATTATGTTTCATTAGTTTTTCTATTGTAATAATATACTGTATTAATATGTATTGATATATTTTTACACCTAAGATTATTTTTAAATTAAAAATAGATTAACTCTTTCAATTTGAAAATCTGAGGGACCACATCATCTAACTGTTTAGAATTATGAATAATTATACATCTGTTGTTTCAAACCTGCTGCTATTTTGTACTACATGGAAGTTTTCACTTCATTTCAAAGCTGTACCAAATTTTCTGTAGAAATTCATTAAGTCATCAGAGTCCCTAATGAGTTTTAAATTCTGTTTTATTTTAATCTTTCTCTGAAACCTGTAAATGTTATTTTGATGATGTATATCTTACTGTGATGTGCAAGGCTGATATTAATTAAATTATTTTTATTGAATTACAATATTAAGTAGCTGACTGAATAAACATGACCAACAAAATAGATATTAGACATATTAGATGAAAAATTTCAATAAACATAGAGGCCATTGTACTATTGGCTAACCTATCAAGTTTATGACTATCATGACTTCGCCTAAGACTGGGTCAGATTTTTCTCATTTTTCACTTACTGAGTGGAGGAGAAAATATTTCTTTTGAACACAAGTTCCGGTATGAATTTCACTCATCTCAGCCCTAGTTCATAATACACAGCCCTGTAGAAATCACATTTTCCAAAGCTATTTGCCTAATTAAAACATCTTGGGAAATCAAACCTTGAGAGTAGACATTTTAGTCAAGATGATCAATTTATTTTTAATAAGAAAGCAAACTATGCAGCCTCACAATGCTCTGCTTCACAAATTGCCCTCTTTGTATTCAGTACATTATCCAGGGATGAGAAAGATAAAACAGCTCAGAAGCAAGGTGAACACTTACAGTTACAGCTCTTTCTTTTTATGCAACTGTTCAAAGATCACTTCAATTCCTCCAGTTTCCACTGATATAAATCAAGTGGCAATTCCAGTTCCTCTTCATAAAGTTCTTGGTTAAACCAGACAGTCAGAAAAAGTCTTTAAAACAATTATAGAAATTGCTAAGCACTTTTCATCTATTCATGAGCTCTTTTCATTTTTATTTTACTAGATCATGAAGACATAGTAAAACAATTTTCTAATAAAGTATATCTACACACATGTTGGCATAAGGCCAAAGGAATTTAAGAAACTGAATTATTCCCATGACCATGAAATCTCTTTGGACTGTTGAACATTAAAACTGAGCAATCTTTCTTTAAAATAGCTATCAAAAGTAATAAAAGGTAAAATAATATATCCTCTGCCAACTCTGGCAAAAGTAGATCTACTTTGTCTGTCAATTTATCTCAAGGAAATAGTTTCATGCTATTTCTGCTATAGCAGTCTATCACAAAGATACCAATCTGAAAGAACCTCAGTAAAAAGACTAAACTAGGTACCGTATTGGATATAAGAACCAAAGAACTTTTTTGTCTAGTGAAAAATCTCTCTCTCTCTTTCTCTCTCTCTCTCTCTCTCTCTCTCTCTCTCTCTCTCTCTCTCTCTCTCTCTCAGTGTTTTATTGGAGTCTTTGTTTTTCATTTTGTTTTCATCCTACATCTCAGAAAAACTTAATTTTTTTTTAACTCACAGAATACCTATTTTTGATGTAATTCTTTCAACACAGTGGTCTTTTCTTCTATGATTGACTAGCATATATGTAGTAACATATAAATATAAAACAGTGTTGATTGCTTCTATCAAATTAGAAAATAATCTGTATTAATCAGTTCTGGCTAATACAACAGAATTCTATTAACTTGGTGACTAAAATGTGAAGGATTTATCTCCCATACATTTATAAAAACTAGAATTTCAAGATCAATGTGCCAGCATGATTGAGTTCTTGGTAATTGCCCTTTACCTAGTTTGCAGGGTGTGGGAGAGTAAGCAAACTTTCTACTGGCTCCCCTTATAATTTCACTAATAATATTCATAAAGTTTTACTCACAAGATGTAATTGGTCTCTTCCCAACATTACCATATTGAGTATTAAGACTTCAATATATGGACTAGGACAAAACAAGGCCCTGTTATCATCATCCTAATAAGATTATGTCTATCATGAGCATGTTGTTGCTGGGTAGATCCATAGTAAAAGTAACAAACCTCAACCGCCTCAGCTTCATCTGCCAAGTCCATTGGGTTCTACCTTCTTACAGTCACTTCGAAGGATAGTCTTGTGGTTTTGAATGAAAATGGCCCCCAAAGTGTCCCTATTATGAAGTGTGGCCTTGTTTGAGTAGGCATGGCCTTGTTGGAAGAAATGTGTCACTGGGGGTGGAATTTGATGTTTCAGATGCTCAAGGCAGGCCCAGTGTCTCTCTCTTCCTGCTGCCTACTGATCAAGATGTAGAACTCTCAGCTACTTCTCCACCACCTATCTGCCTGTGTACCACCATGCTTCCCTTCGTGATACTAGACCATACCTCTGAACTTTAAATCAGCTGCAAATAAGTGTTTTTCTTTATAAGAGTTGCCATAGTCATGTTGTCTCTTCACAGCAATAGAACATTAACTAAAATAGATGGTCAAAGTTCTGGAGCAAGGGCATGAGGAACCTGAATTTTTTAATTATATTTACTCAAAATGCAGTCCAAGTCCAAGTATACTTCTGGTTACCTGTCTACAGGGACCACAGGGTAAGCCCTGCTTACCTGAGCAACAATGAGTGAGGTGTAAAAAACTGTCCGTTCAGCTACACAAATGACCCATGAGATGAATGATCTGTGCAAGCCTCTAGTCTTTATCACCCACTAGTCATCTTTTGCCAACAGCCTCACCAGCCATGAGACTCTGAGGATCCAGTATGTGAGAGATCTTAATCCTGCAGATTCTATAGAACCAGACCAGTAACAATTTGAAGAGATTTGAGGAGGTGGGAGGTAGACCAAATTCTATCACATCCTCCATCTCCATCTCAGCAGAAAATGGTCTGAGCCAAAAGAATGGGAAGCTGCTGGAGATATTAAATGGCTCTGCAAGAAGGACTGAAATCCAACATTAGCAGCAGGTATTCAGAGAGCATTAGTGATTTGTATGACAAACCCATGGACAAGTTTAGGGGCAGTCACAAAGGATTGCACTGTCCTTTGAAATACATATAATGGGAAAGTTGCCATGCATAACAGAGGCCTCACCTGTCTGGAGCAACCAAAGAAGAAAATAGGCCCCTCCTGAAGCAGATGGAGGTGTCAACTCACTAGAGGTACACATCTTTCCCTTGGGGAGGATTGATACAATCCACCATGAAGACCAAGTCCCAGAAAAACAACATACAGGGGGAGATCGAGCCTGTGAAGTCAGAACTGAGAACACGGAAAATCAAGCAGGGAAAAACTGCTGGAGGGACAATGAAGCCCAAGGAAGAGTGCATGGGGAGTACAAGTTCTTTGTGAATAAGTGAGACCACGTGAGGCTACAGATGTAGCAATAGCTGGCTCACAGGCTGAATCCAAGCTCATGAACAGCATGTCCAAGAAGAGCCAGCCATGATATCAAGTCCCTGATGCAGAGCAAAGAGCCAGTACCAGTAAGAAAGAGCCATCAAGGTCTTGGAAATCTTTTGAAAGAATTACATAGAATAGTGCTACCAATGAAAGAAGTGGATGTGTCTATGTACCAGTAGGAACGGACCTATCAAAACCTTGACAAGATTGTCGAATAGCACATCACCTTCCCCTTCTATAGTGAGCTTTCTCATTGGACTTGCTTTGCACTGCCAACCTGCAAATAATGACACAGAGACTTTTAATTATGAAAACTTAGCCTTTACCTTAGACTCGTTCCCAACTAGCTCTTATAACTCAGTTTAACGTGTTTCTATTAATCTGTGTTCTGCCACATGGCTTTTATCTCTCTCCTGTTCTGCATGCCTGACTTGTTCCATGTCTCTCACATACCTAGATTAAACCTAAGTTTCTCTCTCTCCCCCAGAAGTTCCCCCTGTTCTCTCCTGCCTAGCTATTGGCCATTCAGCTCTGTATTAAACTAATAACAATGACACATCTTCACACAATATAAACAAATATCCCACAGCACTGTACGAGTGTTATTTATATACTTCTAAATTTATTCTTTTAATTCAAGATATTCTATCTGTGATAAAAATACTGAAATAAATTTCTGATAAAACCAATTCAATCCCTCAGCAGCTTTTGTCTTATTATAAGATAAAATTCCAGGCTTTGGATAGAATAAACTTCCATAATTTCCTGAACTGTCTTGGTTATATCTCTTTGATGTACATTCTGATTGATCCTTTTACTTTGTTTCATTTAATTAAATAAGAATAATTTTTAGGGAATATTTATTTTCCTTTTATTTAGTCTCTTGGTGTTTAAATTTTGTTATTCAGCTTCAGCTTCTGTTTCAATGATTTGATTCATGAAGTCCATCATCTTTCACTATATCACTGGCTTTACTAACTATAACTTCTGGGAGCCTGAACTCAACCAAAAATGTTGAATTCTTGCTCATCTGACAAGCTATTGTGTGCAGTGATGTGCTCCCTAGGTTTGTAAGAGGCAAGTATGTACACCTTTTTCATCTCTATGCTCAGTGACTTTATTTGGTATCATAGAATATCTCATGGAGTGGGGGTGGGGGAGTAGATGTACATTAAGAATGTTGGAAACCAATACAAAATTGGGATCTTATCCCAGTGGAAAAGTAATGTGTTTACCAAGGGCTAACTGTGATGTCTATACTGCCATATACTCTGGTTTTATAGGTCAAGAATCCAGCCTTGGTGACATTTATCTTCCTATAACTATGATTTCCCCATCAACATTGGATATTGTGAATATACTTCTCTTCATTTGCCATGACTGTGACACAATCCATGGAAAGTCAACTTTAGAAAGGACAGATTTAGTTTGGTTCTCAACATGAATGTACAGACCACCCTGGCAGGGAAGTCACAGTGGCAAGAGTTTGAGGCAGCTGACCACATTGCATCTATAGTTAAGAAGTAGAGAGAGATGAATGCTTGTACATAATTTAGCTTCTCCTTTGTATTCAGACGTAGACCTCCATGAATGGAATGGTGACACCTACATTTAGTGGCAGTCATCCTGCCTCCATTAACCTGATCTATAAACTCCTCTCAGACTTGCTCAAACTTGTCTCCTAGCTGACTCTAGATCCTGTCACATTGACAATTGATATTAAATATATATACTAATATATTTTTATATGTCAAATATGATATTAGTGTCTTTAGAAAAATGAACTCAGAAAGCTGTAGGATTAAAGAATATTTGTAATTAAGAAGTTTGATCTTGAAAGGTAATGTCAAATATCCTATATTTTAACATTTTGCTATCAAACCAGCAGCAAATTATAATTATACATTTATTTCTCAATTTCTTCACATGTTTTGTCTCCAGTACTACCTAAGAAGATATGATAACTATTTTAGTTTTCCATCTAGATTTTTCAATGTAAGTCATATTGGACCTTCATATGTGACTATTCACTATTTTATTTTTTTCTATTACACTGTTGATAATGACTATCATTTCCTTATGATTATTAACATTTTTACCTCTCTGATTACATTATTCATGCATTCATTGGCCACTTTTTCTATTAAAGCCCTTGACATAGTAATCACAGTTATTTTAAATACAATTCTGTAACCTCAATATCTGCAATTTGGGGGTCTGTTCTGATGCTTTCTTTACTTCTTTTAACTGAATTGATTATCTTTCTGCAAGCTACAAGATGTTATTTAAACCAGTAATAATATGGCAGGTTAAAAAGTACTGTAGTGTGAGGTTTGAGGTTATTTGACTAGGGGTAGGCTTTATTTATATTGTCATAGTTATAGTTATCAATGACTAAATATCCTCTATTATTCTTATTTTTATTTCCTCTATTGTTCTTGGCCCCCCAATAAATTCCTCAAATGGAATTAATTATCACAGTTCTTTCATCTGTAATTCTCCCTATTATAGAAGATACTCTTTATATGGTATTAAGATATAGTGTGAAGAGAAATATTCTGAAATATTATATTGGGCTTCATTCTTTTAGGGGAAGTGACCCTGGACTGTGATGTTTGCAAATGGTTCCCACCATTCTTCCCTATCTCATGAATTATGTAATACAGTAAGGATTCAAGGGACTAGAGTCATTGAATAGTCTTTTCCTGGGTTGAAAAGTGACCCTAATCAGTTTCATCAATAAAAACTGGGAGTCAGATATTGGGGTAATAACCTGCAAGAGCATGGAAGCAAAACAGCAGCCACCAGAGAGTTCTTACCTCTCTCAGTCTTTGGACCAAAAGAGCACCAAGATCCTGTCTCCACTGCCTTATATTCCTCTCTCCACCTCCTGATTGCGCTAGGATTAAAGGTATGGGCCCCCCACCCAAGTGCTGAGATTAAAGGTGTGAGCCACCACCACCTGGACTCTGGTTAACTAGTGGCTAGCTCTGCCCTCTGATCTCCAGGCAAGCTTTATTTGTCAGAACACAACCAAAATATTACACAGTAATGGGTCACTCAGGCAATACCCAAAGTGGTTAAACCATGGGGAAAGAAAGAAAAAGTAGTTTATTTTATAACAATAGTTTTAATAATTTTTTGAGAGTTTTGTATAATGTATTTTAAACATAATTCAGTTTCCTTCCTCCAACTCTTCCCATATCAACCCTCTCCATTCTTCTTTCCACTCCTACTCAACTTTGTGTAGGCAAATTTCTGAACAGTCTTAGTAAATAAGAAACACAGAGCCAAATACAGGGGTAATAGCCAAAGAGATCAGAGAAATAGCCAATAGCCATGACTATTCTGAAATTACCACCACACCGTAGCTTCCCCAGAGAGGGCTTCTTCCTGTCTAATCTGTGCTTTTATTGCCTTCTTGTTCTGCCTTCTCATTGGCTCTAAGCCCAGCCACATCACTTTCTTATCACTACCTGTCTATAAAGACCTCCAGGACTCTATGGTTGGTACTGGGATTAAAAGTGTGTGTCACCATGTTTGGCTGTGTCCCTGACCACACAGAGACTCTGCCTGCCAGGTGATCAGATTAAGGGGTATGTGCTACCACCACTTGACTTCTGTTTGTGGCTCACTTTGTGACCTCTGATCTCCAGGTAAACTTTGTTTATTAACATACAAATAAAATACCACATTTCTGCACAAATTAAATATCACCACAACTTTGACAGGTTTTTATTTTTTCCAATTGTTCTCCATGAAGAGAAAAATAAGTTTGAGTAGCTAGTGGAATGGATCTGCTCTAGTACATGGTTGATGGACCAGAGATAACATCATGGAACAAAACTGACACTTCCTCTCCCAGCATCTATCAAGTGCCAATAACTCCTCAGCTAGTATTGGGACTCCATGACTAATTTGCCCTTTCAGTGCTTGGATTTTGTCTGGCCTGAGCTTAGTGAGGCCTTGTGCAATCTGTCATAATCACTGTGATTTCATATGTGCAACTACCCTGTTGTCCCTGGAAATCACCATTTCTTTAAAGTCGTCCACCACCTCTGTTACATAATCTTTCAAGCTCCTATTACATAAAGACCCCTGACCCTTGAAGGCAAGAGTTGTGACGTGTAAGTTTAGTTTACAGCTGAGAACTCCAGAGTTTTTTTTTTTTTTTTTTTCTCTACACATTGACAAGTTGAAGCTCCCTGGATTAATAGCCATCTTATGTAGGAGAAACTTCTCTGATGAGGACTGACACATAATCTAATCAATAAGTACAGCAATAAGTAATTTTAGGAATCATTTTAATAATATGTCCATTTAGTAAAGTAATAGAATTGGTTCTCTCCTAGAACCTATTATATATCTAGCCACAGTTTCCTAGTCCCTTGTTGATGCCATTTAGGGGTTCCATAGAGTGGGCCTTAAGGTCAATCAGAAAGTCGTTGGTTACTTCCATAACTATTGTACTATTGTTGAACCAAGAGTATTGGAAATATGCTGCTAAATGCTTGGAGGTGGCCTATGGTACCTCTTGTCCAACAACTCAAAAAGAACTCACCCATTATAGGTAGTGGGACTTTTATTTGACAAAATGGTTTCTTACAAACAGATGTATATTATGAATACCATAGTCTATGAGTGCATTTCAAAATGGTTGCTTGTGATGGTTTATTTTCTTTTTTGTCAACTTGACCCAAGCTAGAGTTATCTCAGAAGAGGGAATCTTAATTGAAGATTGACTCCATCAGAAGACCTATGAGTGAGCCTGTGTGCCATATTTTTATATTATGATTGATGTGTAAGAGACTAGCCTACCTTGGAAGTGCCATCCTTAGACAAATTGTCATGCTATGTATAGGAAAGGAAACTGAGCAAGCAAGAGACACAGGATGGTAGGGCTAAGCAGGTAAATACCAATATTCTTCCACTTTCTGCTTCAGTTCCGGCTTCCAGGTTCCTGTCTTTAGTTCCTGACCTGAATCCCCTTCATAATGGTCTGCAACTATAAGCTAAAATAAAATAAATTTTATTATGTGAATTATAGCTTTTATTAAATTCAGTTATATAAGTTTCTATTGAGCCTGTGCTATGTACAGAGCACTAAGAAAGTAAAAAGATTAGAAAGTAACCAGTATTTTCTTATTTGGGGTAGGGCTATTTGCATATGTACACATACATAGAAAATAGAATTAATGTGTAAATGATATGTAATGATCAAAAGAAGGCAATTAATATGTAAGTAAAATGCTCTCAGAACATACAATTCTATGAGAAGTCAAGGAAGAGAAGAATATATGGCAAGGAAAATCCAGACAGCTGCCTTGAAGATAGGAAGATGGCCATAAGTCTTTAGTGGTGCAGTATTTCCATGGGTGGACATGGAGACAAGTGCATTTAAATAAAGGGAAATGTCAATGAGAAAATGAAAGAGTCAGAAAAATGTTGACCACTTCAATGTCAGGTGATTGTATTTGGCTAATGAGAAAAAATCATAAAAGTAATAAAGGTAGGAATTGTTGTAGAACATTTTCTTAACAAGATATAAAGTTCCTTTGTTGTAGGGAGTGCTTTTAGGGGAGCTAAAACACTAGATACCAAATTGGGCCATAAATTTATTGCTATGTGAGAATAATGCAGGCAAGCAAACATGCAAAGGAATCACTGAATTCAGACTCTAAAATCTGATTCTCTTTAAATGTAATTCTAATCCTAAATTTTAACTTATTGAAATTATTCCATCAAACTTTTATATTCTAGGATACTATGCCCCACAATTAATTGCATACTTCAAGTACTTATTGGAAGTTGTAAAAGTAAGTAATAAAGACATGAAGATATTTGCTGTATTTCTGGATATTTAAGCTAAATATCTACTTAGAAAAACAAGACATGAGAGAATCTAAACAATGAGCAATAAAAAATCAGATATATAACATAAGCAGTCATTGCATTATTCTTTGTCTGAATCTTATTATGTAAATTTAATATGTTCTTAAATAGAAAATGGCTTCTAGTTACATCATTTGTAAAACCTCAAACAGAACAAAGGAAATCAAAATCCTAAATGTGATTCTGAGCATTCTTTCTGTATATTATGCTCTGTTAAAAACAAAAACAAAAACAAGTAAGATTGTCCAGAAGTCTTATAAGATATCTGGATGTGAATTTTCACATTTCTAATGTACAAAGATAGTAGGTTGGAATTAAATATGTATAAGGCTTTCAGTAGTATATGATACATTATATTTTTCTACTATCTGGAAATTATAGAAAAGTGAATTCTAGGCATTGTGTATATGTGTGGTCTGTATGACATCTGCTAGGGCAGAGGTATAACTGAATGATAAAGTGTGAGAGGAAAGCACAATGGTCAGGGATAACAGGGGAAATCTCACATACATCAATGGATATTTCTTTCCTACAAGGAAACCACATCTTGTTCCCAAATAATTACCAAGTGAGTCTTAGCAATAAGAAAATAAACTTCCCCAAAATACTTGAAAACCTTTAACATTGGACAACGTGTTCATATGGGAGAATAACTTTGCCTTTATGTATTATAAATATTAGTTCAAGATAAATGTGTTGTTCTGCAATGTTGGTGGCAAGCTGTAATTTAAGCTACAAGGTGGTTCACATTTGCACTCAGAAACATATAAAATCCAAATGAGAAAGTCCTCTTGTACCAACACATATTTATAGTTTGTAGACACCTGTGTCTGTGTCTTGGGATTTGTGGAGAGACACTCCATCTCATTCTGAGTCACACCAGTACCTATTTTGAATTCCACTGGCCACTCTATTGTCAATAAAATTAATTGTGTCTTGGCTCTACTTTGCATGTGTTGTGGAAGCTCATCTTAGGACCTTGGTTTATGTACACTGACATTACTGTAAAAAGTGATGTCATTGTTTTTATAGTAATGACTATTTTTTTTACCCAGTTCTCATTTTTTGCCCTCCTTTTCATTAGTAGTTGAAATTGGCTGAAGTTCCCACATTAAAGGTTGTTTAACACTTGTTGTGTTTGCCCTAAGTATGTTCACTTGACAATTTTATGCAAATTATGCTGCATAGTTGCAAAGGTCCACTGCCTGCTACAAGCTTCGGGTTGTACTTCATGAATTCCCTTGCTGTTTTGTTGGAAGAAGGAAGTAAAACTTTTATGATTTTCCTTGTTTTTTTTTTATTTTTTATTTTTATTTTACTAACGCAGGAAGTAGAAAAAGTCTGCATAGTAGACTTTTCAAAAATCTATAAAGAACATAGATTTACAAAGTGGACATGTATATCATTTTGTTATGACAACCAAGACCTCCAGCCAAATAAAGACATGTTTAAAGTAGCAAAAGATACAAGCTCTTTATAATATTTTATTTTTATTTGTAATTACAGATGTCTATCTATAGGCGAGCTCATTCATGTAAGTGCATGCAAAGACTAGAGCAGGGTGTGGATTCTATGGAGCTCAGCTACAACCAGTTGTGAGCTGAAGGGCATGGTGCTGGGAACCAGATTAGATCCTCTGCATGAGCAGTGCTCAGCCATCCCTCTAGCCTCCATAAACTCATTTTTATAGGTCAATGCTACATGAGTTTATTTTCTAATTTTATTTGAAAAAATGACTCTTCATAAGGATCTAAATGTGGTGACATATTATGTATTAAATGAAGCTTGCCTGAAGATCAGAGGACAGAACAAGTGACTAGATTAAACACAGAAGCCAGGCAGTGGTGGCACATGCCTTTAATCCTAGCACTCGGGAGGCAGAGATTCATCTGTATCTCTGTGAGTTCAAAGCCATCCTGGACTACATGAGACTGACTGTTTGGAGAGAAGCAGAGCCAGGCAATAGTGATGAATACCTCATGCCTTCAATCCCAGCAATACGAAGTAAGTAATATGGCAGGGCAGAGAAAGATATATAAGGAATTAGAAAATAGGAACTATTTTTTTCGACTGGGGAACCCCTTTCTGCAAGAGCCCTTTCGGGTACAGAGGCTCTTTCAGACTGCGGAGTTGATAAAGTAAGAGGTGGTAGCTGTGACTTGCTCTGCTTCTCTGATCTTACAGCTTTCACCCCATTATCAGGCCCCGGGTATTTTGCTTAAAGACCTTTGAACATTTGTGTTACATTTAAACACATACAAACGAGTACATCTGTAAGTCATTTTTTTGTTGTTTAATGTCAAAATAACTGCTAACAGGTTGACAATTTGATCAAATATGCATCTGGTTTCAGCAAAATTATACAGTGAAATCTTATTACTTCAGTTTAACAGCTATGGCTATTTAAATATTCATAAGCTTCTCTCCTTGCTGGGACTCAGTATGAGAGGTTTTTGTGTTTTTTTTTTTTTTCTTTTTCTTTTTTGTTTTTTAATGAATAGCACATATGATATAACATTAAGTATCCAATGGGAAAGTTCCCAGTGATTTTATACAAGCTTGCACCCCACCACCATCTAACTCTGGGATCCTTCCTTAACTCCATGTACCTCCTTCTGCTTTCTTAAGTTAAATTATTATTCTATCCTTGGCCTATTGAAATCAGCTGTTGGTGAATTCAAAATACAGATTAACCAAATTTTATTTCTCTATTCATTAGTTGATGGATTTTTGGAATATTTCCAATATCTGGATTTTGAATTATGACATTATGAATATTCATATGTAATTACTTTGTGACTTATATTTTCATTTATGTTGGGTAATAAAATATGAGTCATATAATCCACTACATGTTTAAATTTTTAAGTAAGTACAAAACTGTACTAAAATTGTTGTTACATTTATGCTAGTAATCTCTGAGTTTTCTGCTTTGCATGTATATCTGTTATTAATTTTGGATGTGTCCATCTTAGTAGTTGCTCTTTTCTTTTAATTTTCATTTTCTTAGCAATCTTTTGTTATACTCTAATTATGACTTTCCTTGATGATTAAGGGAAGGCAGTCATTTTTGTATCTTCTATAATGATGTATCCTTTCAAACACTTTGCAAATTTTGTTTTAGTGGTTAGGCTATTCAATTTATTACTGGTTGCTGAGTGCCTCACATTTTATGAATGAAAGTTCCTTCTAATACACACACACACACACACACACACACACACACACACACACACACACACATATATATATATATATATATATATATATATATATAACATTTTCATCATTTTCTCAGTCTTGTTTTTTAAGAGTAAATCCTTTGGATTTTTAATTTTAAGATGTATGCTGTAGAACTGGAAAGATGACTATAGGCTAGGGAGCACTTTCTACTCTTCTAGAAGACTGGTTTCAGCTGCTAGACTCTACTTCATTTGGCTCAAAACTTTCTGTAACTCCATTTCTTGTGGATCAGATACACAAAGATACATACTGTTGGGTAGCAAGTTCTTCAGAGATTAAAAAAAAATCCTTTCCATCTCAGATGGGAGATCCTAAGCACACTGTATGCTAAAGGGTAAATGAAACAACTAACATTTACAGACAAGATGTTCACAGTAAAGAAAAAGTAGCTGGGCATTCTAAAGGCCTATGAAACATTTCATCCTTCAGGGAAAGTCATTAAACTTTGGTAAGCAATGCAAAACAGCTCAGAAGTCCCTGAAACTGAGCAGTTTCACTAGGTCTCTTCCTCTCTAAGCATATATAATGCAGTAAAGACTGTTAAGAGACACTCTCAGACGGGCTGAACTCCCTAGAAAAGGCTCAGATCAGCCAAGGTACATGGAAGAAGAAGAAACCAACCAAATTGCATAAAAAAGGCTCCATCCTACTCACTAACTGAAATGGACACTCTTCAGCCTATTGAACCACCTGCACATAGTGAGGTGTGATCCAGATTATCAGTTTCACTCAGGCTCAGGACAGTGAGCCAGCTGTCTTTGAGTTTCTTCTCCAGTAAATAGCCCATCACTGAAATTCCTGTAAGTAATCCCAACAAAACTCATTGCTTCATAATTTAGGACTTTGGTTTTACTCATACTTTGGCCTGTTGTTGGTTCTCTAACTGAGTGAGAAGATATTTGTTCACATCACCCCAGGATTAGTGTCACATTGACATATACAAACACATCATTAAAAATAATAACTATGAATCTATTAAAAAAAAAAGAGGTACAATTTAACTATTTTCTGTTTTCCTTATTTTGGGGTATACATCATGTTTAAATAGTTTTACTTATAGATTACCAAGTGTCTTTTCAATATATTCTACTTTTAATGGCTTTTATTAGTCTCCCAATTTTCACCATCCCTGATATTTCCATTTCCAGATTCATGACTTTTTCAACGAATTATTTACATTTTTTTCTTTTTAAGTTAGACATGTAACATGTCAAGTTAACTTTTATGAAATACAAACTAAGGGAAGAAGCTAGCTTTTTTTTAATAAATAAAATATTTAATCACATTTCACAGTTTCTTTAGACAGAAGGCCAGGGTGCTTTCAGTAGAAAGCTCAAGGTTCCTATCCTGGTCTGTAAAAGTATCAGTTGGGTTTTGCAAGTCCCTGACTTGTCTGTAAAGGTGGAGAGTCTTCTAGACTCAATAATCAACAGTGTTAAGAAGCTGGTTTTCTTTTCAGTGTCTATCAGCGACATGTTCTAGAATAACTAAAATATTATTCAGATCAGCATCATTATTTAAAAACTAGCTTTTTTTAAATGTGGATGTCCAGTATCTTCAATACCATTTTAGAAAGCACTTTTGTCCTTATTCAAACATTGTAACTCCTTTGTCAGAATCTCTATTACTTTGCAAACTCTCTGTTTAGCTCTATACCTCAGTTTTTAACTGGCTGATTTGAGAAGTAGAATATAAACTGTCAGCCTTCTACTCTGCAAAATGATCATCTTGATTAAGATTAATAACATTGAATCCTTTTGTTTAAAATATGCCATGGGATCATGTTGTTTCTGGGTATTTCTTAATATAATACAGATTTTATAAACTGTAATTGAAGTAATTTCCACAGGCTATGATAAGAATGAAAAAGGACATAATGAAGGAAATAAATCTCTGCTCTTATGTCACATAATGTGGGTATACATGATAAAAATCTGAAGAACTATGATTTAATTGATGATTTTTTAAAATGCTTTATTTTAAACTACATTGCAAAGCAAGGTTTTTGTCTTGTTGGTTGAGGTATGGTGTCTCTATATTGCTCAGGTTGTTATCAAATGCAGAATTTCCAGCCTAAGTATTAAGGTAACTGGGACTATAGACAGTCATGCCCAGCTGAAAGAAAACATTTTCTAAATAATAATTTATAAAAAATAAATCAACATGCCACGTTTGGCCATGCCTAGTTCTTCTATGTGTTTAAAAATCTGTTTTGTTTCAGACTCTAGTATACCCACAAAAGGAGTGTGGTGGGTCTTACCTTCATTGAAGTTAAAATCAAATTACCCTTTGAAAAATACAGCAATTTACAAACAACAACCACTTTAAATTACAACTTCAATATTTTCATAGTGATTTACATATATGAGATATAAAATAAAATTTATTTCATGAATTAAAAGTAAGATTAAAAGGATCTCGTTACTCTGAAACAACTGTATACCCCAGAGGGGCTGCAGGAGCTCAGGAAGAAAGCAGTTCAGTCTCCAAAACGTGAGCAAACTGTACTTCATGCAGCAATTACTCTCGTGAGTCAACTTAAATCTTTTATTAAAAGTTGCAAGATTTGAGCAAATGCATGTTTAATATAAGATGTGTGTGGAACAAAAAGTTATATTTCATATTCATTGTCTGTTGAGTTTAAACTGCTTATATGCTGGTTCTCAAAAACTGACAGATATTTTAGCCTTAAAAATGTACTTTAAAAACTATCATACAGACCTAAAAAGCAGATATAATTACTGTTCTAAAAACACCCATTGCTTTAGTTACATTTATAATTAAGCTTTGGGATATTTGACATGTCTAGATTGTCAGCTGCTGATTATTTAGACGGATAACTCTGAGACAGGAGGTTTTGTAACATTTGATCAACAATCCTGAACCAGTAGCCCTCTCCTTTGTTCAACTTCCATGTTTCAGACCTTTAAGGTTCCTCATGAAATTCAAAATACAGGTTTATGGAAAGAGTAAAAATCTAAAAGAAACAGTTTATTTACAACTCATGTCCATGTTTCACTGTAGGCAAAAATTATCTTCCTGAGTAAACAATGAAAAGTAACACATGCACTGACAGTACAAGAGGTTGAAGGAGATGAAGGGAGAACAGGATCCCATCCATGAAGTTTTTAGTAGGAATGTCAGGCTTGTAGTTGTATAAGTGAAATATTTGTATTAGTAGAATTTAAACTGTAATAATATTGCTCATCACAGTACATGAACATTTGTTGAAGTAGAACTGGCAAGCTCACATGTATCTACTGGTCCTCAAAGAATTGTTACTTCCAATCCCTTCACTTAACCACAAGCTTTCAAATAATTGTTTCTATTTTATTCATGTTACTATACCAATTAACATTAAAAATAATGCTATGGGAACACGGGTTTTCTCCATCCTTTCTTCTGCTCCTGTTTCTGAAGAAAGTTAATACATTTCACTACTCGGGCTTTTAGCACATTACCTCTTAATTTTCCTCTCATAAGAGGTTGTTGGCGTGAATGCAAGGGAAGATAAGAACAAAAATAATTAAATAAAACCAAGAATTATCAAATATATTTAAGTCAAAAGCTTGTGGAAAAAACACAGCATGGATGGTGCTATCATGCTGGACGCAGGTGGAGTGAAGGAAAATAATGACCTGAAGCTACTCTGTGGACAACGAATGGAAAGTGTAACACTGGTACATGGGAACACAGACAAGGATGAAGAAAGATGGGGCAATTAGCAAGCTGAGACTGCCATGAGGACAGTTTTGAAGATGACATGCTATGCATGGCAGAAAACAGAAAATATTGTGGGAACCAGGGGGCTGAGATGTCCGTAAAGGTACAGTATGGAAAGGACCATCCTTTTAGTGTTTGTACAGTAAAAATATTCGTGGACTTTAGATTGATATAAAGAATTATTAGTTGATAGAAATTTTAGTAAGTTTAACAGACCTTGTATTTGGCATTCTGAAATATGGGGCATTTTCATAATGTTCTTTCCTAACTACACGTTTGGCCATTTATCATCAGGCACTGTTTAACTCAGTCTGTGCTCTTCTAGACTTGAAAGTTTGGGAGAGAGCCTGGTGCAACTAGGCTCCATTGTAACGTTGATTAACAGGGTTCTGGGTCTCAAATAAGAGTGGAAAACATCTATTCTATTATCAGTCCTGTGGATGCTTTAGGTATTAACATTTGAGGTAAATTATGCCTTAGAGTAGAAATGAATGAAAAAGTCTGTTTGTCCTGAATTAAAGATGGGAATACCTATGTCTTTGACATGATCCTATTCAAAAATATGATCTTATTGGCAAATGAAAGATCTGGTGAAGGTTACTTTTACTTTTAGTAGAATATAAGGTGCTGTGTCAAAAGATGATTCAGCAGGGCATTGGTGGTGCACGCCTTTAATCCCAGGAGGGAGACAGAGACAGGCGGATCTTTGTGAGATCAAGGCCAGCCTGGTCTACAGAGTGAGTTCCAGGAAAGGCACAAAGCTACACAGAGAAACCCTGTCTCGAAAATAAACAAACAAACAAAAAAAGATGATTCAGTCTAGAGCTGAATATTTTATTCACTTGTTCATGCCAATAATTTATTAAATAATCTATAATTTGACTAAAATATAATCTTTAACTACCTATTGAAAAATTATTGCAGCGGCTCATTGTTTAAGAACACTGGTTGCTATCCAGAGGACCTGGGTTCAAAATTCCCAGGACCCCCACGATGGCTAATCACCATCTGTAACTCCAGTTCTAGGGGATCAGAGACCCTGTTATGTACTCTGCAGGCATCAGGCATGCATATGGTACTCAGACATGCATAAAAGTTAATTTGAAATAAAATAAAAATGCAAAATAAAGGCAAATAAACACAAAATAACCATTAACATTTTAATATGTTAACTAAATAAATTAATTAGAAATCCCTTGTAGGACTTCTGTTTACATTGCGCTCTATTGAAATAAAAATTGCCTCAAAGTTGGATACTATCAATTTTATTCTTGAAATATATAAAAATAAAAGTATGGAGGAAGTTAAATCAGAACAGTGTAAGAGAAAATGGAATTGAGTAGTTGTAGGACATGAATATAAGGAAAATATGGATCTGCATAAGTCAAAATAATTATTTCTCATTAACTTTGGAAGTGTAATTGACCAGGAGAATAATATAACAAATTAACAATTTACTTGATCACTATTTTTCAAATAGTCATGTGTGGAGCAGGTAATACCAAATTAGGATTTTTGAGGTAATTTGCTTTTGGTTGAATAGTCATTTTGACAATATTAAGCCTACTGTAACATCAGCATGAGAGGATTCACTGTCTTCTGGTGTCTTCTTCACTTTTGTTTTTCAGCCTCAACATTTCATTTCTTCATTAGATTTATTCCTATTTTTGAGGCTATTATGAATGGTATAGTTTTCCTCATTTCTTTCTAAATATGTTTGCTCTATGAATGTAGAAAAGTTGTTAGTTAATTTTTATTTCTTACTTCTGTATCATGTTCTGTTGTTCAGTGTGTTTGCCAGCTGGAGAAATTTTCTGGGAGAGTCTTTCAGGAATTCCAGATGTAAAAGCGTGCATGCAAATTGAGGTTTTTGACTTCTTCTTTTCCTGTTTGTATCTCTTTACATCCTTTACTTGTCTTACAGCATTACTAAAGTTCTAGATGCTACATTGTACAGAAGGGAGGAAGGGAGTTCTTCTTGTCTTATTCCTGATGTTAGCTGAAATGCTTGGGCATTTTCTATGTTTAACATGATGCTGGCTATAACCTTGCTGTATAATGCTCTTATTTTGCTGAGACAGGTCCCCTGCATGCCTAGACTCTTCAGGACCTTTTTCATGGATTTTGCCAAAGGCATTTTCGGCATAAGGAACAAGTAAATTGATGGAGCCAGAAATAATAATTCTGAGTAATGTAACAAAGACCTCAGAAAACAATGCAGCATGTTTTCTCTTATTTGTGGATATTAACTTACAGTCTTTAGATATATGTGTGTAATTTTGAATGCCCATAGAGATCAGGAAGGTACCTAGACAGGGGGTAGGATTTCAAGGTTGATGAAATAATACACAATGATATAAATGATTAAAGAGAAATGAGGGAAACAACGGGGATACTTGGAATTGGGAATAGGTTCAGTGGGGAAAAGTAAGGAATAGAAGAAAAAACATGAACACTAAAAACCTTTTCAAAAGTTAAATAGAAACCTACTACTGCAGAATATTTCTAAAATATACAAAAAGCATTTAGGTGGAGTTATACTATAAGGCAATAAAATGCCTCTGCTATACAACATAGTCCAGCAAGTAAAAACCCCAGTACTGGGATTGAGTTATATCTTTTAGAGGTACCAGTGAGGTCATACTGACTCCAAAACATTATAGGCTGTTGCTATTGCTCTTTTTTACCCCCACCCCCAGAACTTAATATTAAGACCCTATTGCTGAAGACACTGAATGTTTAAATCATAGAATATGGAGAAATTAGATTGGTGTTGACTTTGAAGCTTCATTAGTAGTGGTTAGCTCTCCTGGTGCTGTAAGATGCTATATATGTTATCTAAGAAAAAAGTTATCATTGATTTGATCCAATTGTGAACTTCCTAAGCTATGATAACAATATGCCCATTAGTGCGATAAAGGAATGAATATCATAGGAGTAACAAACCACTTTATGATTGAATTTGAGGATTACTTCACAATATAACACCATTATCAGGGCCAAGAACTTATGGCTATACAAATCATAACCCTGTCCTAGGAGAGAACTTGCTACCATTATTCTGCTAGGTAGTCATACTAATTCCTAATGACGTAAACCCTTGGATTAGTGTATTGACCATTCTTCATCAGAGAATCATCTTTTTGCAACAGATGACAACACAAAGCTCCATTCTGATCATGTAGGGAGAATAGGAGATAGTAGAATGTTCATTCCTTTTGAGACAGGGTTTCTCTGTGTAACTCTGGATGTCCTGGACATCTCTTTGTAGACCAGGCTGGCCTCAAACTCACAGATATCTGCCTGCTTCTGCCTTCTGAGTGCTGGGATACAAGGCGTCTACCACGACCACCTGGCCAGAATGTTCAATCTTAAATGTGACATCTATATCACACCTCCTCCTTTCAAGTTTCAGGGACCATCATAAAGGATAGAGTGGATGGACTGTAAGAGCTAGAGATGGTGGATGACTAAAACAGAACAGTGTTGTCTGGACATAATAGGCATTTTCACATAGGAACACACAGCAATAGTGACAATCTGCACAGACCTGTGCACACTGAAGCTAGATGAAATCTCAGCAAAGAAGGGTGAGGTAGGTGGTCATGTAGTCCCACCATTAGTTGATGAGTTACTGGGATTGATAGCTGTTGAGAGATGAGAGTCAGTTTTCCTCAAGGGAGTGACAGCTGGTAGATCTACTATGCTCAACTGGATATCCACAAACCCAAAACTATATCATCATCACAAATTATGCTTGGTAGTTTTTGAAAATATAAAGATATAAAGCTGTGTGGATATGGAAGGGGTGGTGGAACTAAATGAAGTTTGGGTTGGTGGATAGATGTGGTCAAAATATGTTATATAAAAATTTCAAAGAAATGATTAAATGCTTTAATCATTTTAGGTTATCATAGTTGAATCCATGCCATTACCTCTATGCCAGGTACCAGTACAGGCAGTTGAAAAGTCCCAAGAGTATTTAAGGTGTCAGAGGGAAGAAGTGAGTCAGGTACGATGATCAGAAAAGCCTTGACTAGCAATCGGGTTTGTTTGTTTGTTTTTTTTAATACAGATTCATAAGACAAAGTCAGACTCATGATTTATTTCAAAAGATACAGATCACATCATTTTGTCTCCAGACATATGTTTGATTTTCTATAACATGTCTAGTGTTGTGGGTTCAGTTACAATTAATGGGTATAGATAGCATAGATTTTGCTTTTATTGTAATCTCATAACTATTTCAAAGAATCTATAGACTATTTTTGTTGGGGCAAACATACTTAAAATACAACAGCCTCTTTCCAGGCTGGAAGGGTTTGCGGTTTCAAAAACCTAAGTAAATAGAAATATTTGAACCAGTTTAGGTGAATCATCATGCCTTGAATAGTGGTCTATCAGTTCTTAGAGTACAAAGTGTTATTCATCAATTAGCCTGTCATTGAAGTTTTAATTTTCTAGGTGTGTACCCTGCATATTCCCCTATTAATATGTTACTTATTCAGCAAATTCTGAGCATAATCTAAGAGGAGGCCTCTAACTGCTGCCAAACTTCCTGGTTAGTTGGAGCTCATCAGTCTTCTTTAGGTTTACATTATTTTAATTATCCTGTTTGAATTTGCCTAGGGAAGGATGTACCAAGAAAACCCTGGAGTCATGGCCTCATAAAGAAAGTTTCTAGTGTCTCTGTGCTTATCACAGTCTCTGGTGCATAAGGAAAAGTCCCAAAGAGTCATGGCCTCATAAAGAAAGCTTCTAGTGTCTCTGTGCTTATCACAGTCTCTGGTGCATAAGGAAAAATCCCAAATAGGGTCGGATAAAATGATCTCCCTAAAAGCGGGAGGGGTAAAAGGTTCAGGAATTTCCTAAAGAGACTCAGACACAATTTTCTCAGTGAAAAACATTAAATGACTTATGATGTAGAAAGCGCCCCCCCCCCCCAAGCATTCACCATGCAGAGACCAAAACCAAAAGTAAGAGACAGTACAGCATTCAGAACTGTGCTGGCTTCATGACACACGACATTTCCAGTGGATATGACTATGCCAACTCTGGGATCGTTTTTTCTGTGCTATAACTTTATAACACACAGCTTGGATGGTAGATCCACTGTATATGGTTTCACATAACCAGCTGGGTGTACAGGTCAGAGAACAAAGACGTGTCTTAGCTCAGTTACTTTGGGTTGTTCACTTGCTGTCATTTAAGTCACTGGCAAATACTTTTACTAAACTCATTAGTGGTGATAGTTTATTTGTGCTCTAACAAATAAAACTTATCTGGAGATCAGAAGACAGAGCCAGCCACTAGATTAAACACAGAGGCCAGACAGTGGTGGCACGCATTCCTTTAATCCTATCACTTGGGAGGCAGAGATCCATCTGGATCTCTGTGAGTTCAAGGCCACAATGGGAACAGAGCCAGGTGTGGTGGCACACACCTTTAATCCCAGCACTTGAGATCTCATGTCTTTGCTTGAGAAGGACACAGGCCTTAAATCCTAGGAAGTGATGGCAAGAAGCAGAAAGGTGTATAAGGTGTGAGCACCAGGAGCTAGGCTTTTGAGAAATTCAGCTGAGACCCTCATGGGTGAGGACTCAGAAGCTTTCAGGCTGAGGATTCATGGAAACAAGATAGGCTGAGGAGTTGGCAAGGTAAGGTTGGCTGTGGCTTGTTCTGCTTCTCTGATCTTTCAGCTTTTGCCCCAATATCTGGTTCTGGGGTTTTTATTAATAAGACCATTTAGCAATTTGTCTTACACTTATTGAAGACAAAAAGAAACAGATTATGAACAATTTACTAAAATAAATTCAGTGATAGATTAAATTGTAAGAGTTTCTGGAGAAATAATTAAAATGTCAGCAAAACACAAAGAAACATAGACTATATAGGATACAAGCACAATGTTTGCAAAAGATATATAAAAAGGAATGAATTATACTACATCTCCCCTGACTTTTTAATTGGTAATACAATTTAGAGCTTCATGTGTGCTTGGCAAATGGTCTACCACTGAGCTGTGATCTTATCTTAGATTTAAATAGCATAGTGATGGTGATAGATTTCATGACTAATTGAGTAATAAATTGCTAAAAAAAATTGATACTCTTAGAAAAGTAGATACATTAAAAATTCATTTTATTTTTGTTCCATTTTTAAAATACACATATAGAAAAAAAGCAAGTGTATTAATAAGGTTATTAATTATAAAATTTCTGTTCTGAGCCATACTAAAAATAAAGTATTCCATGTGTAAATGAATTATTCCTTCAGATAATTTTATTATTTATTATTATTCCTTCAGATACCTAAAGATAATTTTATAAATCAATCTCACTTATAAGATGTTACTTAGCTACAACATAAATTTATATTTTCCTATTATTATACAATTATAGTACTTATACAGATTAATGAGCTTCAATGTATTTATAAGCATAATATATTTGTTCCAATATTTTTATTTTCCAATAAATATTAGAAATAAGATGTTTTATGTTTCCATTATTGTGTGACACTTGACATTGTATATGAGTCACCAGTGTTCAAGTGAGGAATTCCTTATTTATTTTGAAACAGAATAAAATGATGTTTAGCTGTCTGGACTTAACCTAAATAATTGCTTAAAATGTTTTAAATATTATCTTAAACATAAATCTGTAAATTCAAACTGACTCATTGATACAAAACCATAATATAGTCATACTAAATGCAAACAAAATGTTCTGTTTCTGGATTCTCTCTCTCTCCTACACACACACACACACACACACACACACACACCTCTTAAGAGAGCATCAGTGGTTTAACTATGTGCCCCAGAAGCCATATGCCTGAAGCAACAAACCCAGGCTACTCCTCAATTGATGATATAGTTAATAAACAGCTTGTAGCTCAGAGTCTCATTTCTTTCTCCCATGGCTTCTTCACCTTTTTGTCTTACTGTAAGGAGATGGAACAGTACAAAGACCCTTCCTAGATATGATGCCAGCTTGTAAAATATAAATCTTCGTTCTTCATAATAATCTCCAGCACTCTGTTACAGCAGCAGAAAAGGAAGAGATGCTCGCTGGTATATATTGGCAGGCAAGTCTCATACTTAAATTCTGTTGTCATAATGACAGTAAGGGTAAAGTCCACTGGCAAATAATGAGAGACTTGCAGGCCAATGCATACTAGCTCTGGAGGCAGAGTCAGGAAACCAGTAGATTTCAAGGTGACTCAAGCCAAAATGCTAGTTTATTCCATCAGAAAGAATTGTAGGTGCCAGCATGCTATTTATAGTGCTGACAGGTTTAGTCTGCGGAAACCTTCCATCATGTAGAGAAGGGGATGTCTACATTCTGCTCTGCTTACTGTGTCTTAGAGACCAAATGCATGACCTTGGGGTGACAGTTAGCCTGACAACTCATTACCTACTGGCTCCCTGAAAGAAAAACAAAGGAAGATGCAGGCACAGAACATAAAAATGACAACAAATGACTTTACATTGCTTCCAACCTCTCAAACTACATTTTACAGGCTAGGCATGCTTTCCCTGGCATGCCGAGCTTATTATTCCTTCTCTGAAATCCCCTCCCTTTGGCCACGTGGCTGCTGATTGGCTTCCATTGCAAACAGCATGGCTTTCTCTCTTTGTCTTCTCCATCTCCCTTCTGCTGGCAACTGTGAAGATTTACGGTTTGTCTAGAGTGTTTTCTCTTAAAAATCTAATAAAATTGTCCATGGGCTTCAGAACAGAGAAGCAAATATTCAAAGAATATCAAGCGGGTATGGTATCCTAAGAGCATGGTAAAATCTCAAATCAGGTAATATTTTTTTACTTAAACTATTATACTTGGAAAATGATTGTATGAGATAATTTAATGATCAAAATCCATGTGTTGAAGCCTTAGTCTCATTTGTAAGTGTTCCCCCAACCCCCACCGCTGCCCCAGTGGTAAAGCCTATAAGGAAATAACACACAGCTTAACAGAAGGTGCAGGTGGGTCCCTGATGAAAATTGTGTCACTAGGAAGAAAGATGTGTAGACATGCTCTGACTTTCTCACCTCCCACTTATGAAAGCATGCACAAAAGCAGGGTCAGGTGAGCACACAGAAAGGTAGTGGCCACCCACAGGCTGGGAGAAGGAAGGTCAGAATGCAGCCTACTTGTTGGTGCTTTCATTTCAGATTTTTCCCAGCATTCAGGACAGTGAGGCATGATCTTTCTGATGTTTAAGTCACACAGTTTGTTAGTGATTGCTTTTGTTATCAGAGCCCAAGAAAAGCAATATAGCTAAAAATGGATCTCTTTTAAATAAGACAGTACAAAGCCATTTTTGAAGAAAAGTGAAACAGGATTTTCTAGAAAGCCACGATAAAATTTTATTCAGACAAAAAGAAAAAAGAAAGAAATTCAGATCAAGCCTGTGTGGTGACACAAATGTATCTCAAGCACAGAGAGGAATGGACATCAGGGTCTTAAGGAGGAGGATGGATTGTGAAACAAAATAATCACAATCATAAACTAAGAATGCAAGATCAGTTCAAAGACAGGTGAGTAAGGGTGATTTTTAGAAATCACATCTGAGGAAAAACTAAAGAAATTTTGCCAATGTAAAATACTGTCATATAGAGCAATACATGTTGCAGGGTATTTGCTCACACTGACACCCCAAGACTGTGTTAATAAAGTTAACCTTGAATCAGGGGGTGGAGTGAGCAGCTAGCTGACTGGAATTAGCCTCTGGGAAGCCAGGAACACAGAGAGAGAAGACACACAGGAAGCAGCAGGGTGGGACTTAGAGATTTTGTGATCTCTTTGATCTGGGATGTGAGGAGAAAGACCCTCTTCCTGGATTGCTGGTAAAACAGGGAAGATCAGCTGGTCGCTCCTCATCCACTTCTTTGATCTATCAGGCTTTCACCCCAATATCTGACTCCTGAGTTATTATTGGTAAGAGAACACCTTAGATTAAAAACAACAGTGTGTGTGTGTGTGTGTGTGTGTGTGTGTGTGTGTGTGTGTGTGTGTGTGTGTGTGTTTATATAAAATGCAGTAGGTGTATGTTTGAGATCTCTGGGACATTCTGGCCCTTCTACTTGTATTCTGCAGAGTTCGAAAAAGGTTTCTAGAATAAGAATGCCAATGTCATGTGTCTCATACTTTATCCATTCATGCATCAAATAGTGCATATTTAAAGACATTAAACCTTATTTTAAAGGGGTTTCAGAAGAGTTGTGAAGCTAGCAGAGAGGTCCTCTGCAGAAATTCATAGAATGTTCTTTCACTCACTGTATTGGTACAACACCCTCACAGCTGAAATGTTGGTACTGATGTGTCATTAACAACTAAGCCTTCACTTTATTTAGCTCCCTCATTTATCACACAGTGCCTCTTATTTCCATCCCAGACACCAAACCCTGAGCCTCAGTACATTCAGCAGTTGTGTCTTTCCAGGCTACTCTTGATGGTCACAAACCATCAGATTGATTTCCAATGTTTGATTACCTTCACAGTTTCAAGATGTACTGGTCTCTTGTTTTAGAGATTGGCCATTAGAGGGCTTATGTGATCTGGTTTCCTTTGGTCATGGAAAGGTTATAGGTCTGAAGAAGAAAATCACAGTTTTCTATTAAGATTACAAATATGCTCAAGATGGTTTTTGTATGTTTGTGAGTGACATTTGTAACCTTTTGATTATTAAATAACAATGTATTTGAGAAAAGGAGGGTGATGGAGATGACTCAGTCAATAAAATACTTATTACCAGCACCCACACAGAAACTGCACATAATGATGCTGAGTGTTTGGAGAACAGCAGATCCATAAACTCCATGGCCAGTTTTGCAATAGTGAACACAGGCTCATCCAAAGACCCTGTCTCAAAAAAAAATGAGATTAAGAACAATAGAAGAACATTACCTGTGTCCACATCTTGTCACAAACATCTGCATATATGTGCACATATACAAGCAGTCATATGCATTAATATTTTGAAAAGAACAGTAATTACCCAGTAATCCACTTGCATTATTACAAAAAAAATATGTGATATCAACTAATACCTCCTGAGCTTTAAAGAAGGACTCTACTGGAGATTAATGAGGGTATGGTGTGTGCTTTATCAATTAGTGAAGGACTCCACTAAAGACCTAGTAAGGTAGAATGTGTTCTTTATCAACGAATATTCAATTTCCTTATGGAGAAAAGTGATTTTGTGTGAAGAATAGCTGGGATGACTGTGTTCATGGCAAGATTTTCAATGCAGATCAAGACCTAGTGGTTATTTTTTAAGTTAAAGAATTTAAGGTTATTTCTTACTTTATTTTCTATAGACATTAATAATTGTATGACCAATTTTATACTAATTAAGCTTCATCAGTGTTACAGTTCTCAATAACAAGTCCTCTGTTTTGATGTTGTGCTTTGTACAGTATGGCCAGTTCTCTGCTTAGTAGGGAGCAAAGCTCTGGTTCTTGTGTTCACATAAACATAGTATTTGGTTAAATATATATATTTTTAGAAAATAAATTCATAAAAGGATTATTTGAAAAGGCTTCTAAAAGGTTTTGGCTGTGGAGCTTTTACATTGGTTGAGTATAGTTAAAGCCGTCTTGGCTCACAGGAGTGGAAAGGAAAGAATGTTATTTAGAATGAGCATCACTCTGTGGAGGTACGAATGAGATAAATGACCTTAGAGACTATTGAGCTAGGACCCCAGAGGGCCTGAATGGCCTGTGTCACAGTTCAGGGACTAGCTCCATGAGTTTATTTTGCTTTTGGTGCTGAAAACTACTCAAAGGAGACACATTTGGGGGCTCATTAATCACTTTGACACATAATAGGTCAGTGTTATATAAAGCATTAGTGAATACAATGACCTTGACAGTCAGTGCCACTTATTGGGTTTTTTAGGTTCATTTGTTCAAGTAATGAATAGTATGCCAAAGAGTAAGATCTGGAAATCCTAAAAGCAAAGGATTCTGTCTCCCCTTTATGACAAACAGGCCTAAACTCTCTTTTTCTGTCTTTACCATCATTGAAAATGAGTATCAAGAGAAATGGTTAGATATAACTTTGTATTCCAGGGGAGAAGTAATTATAAAGGACAAACTTTCATAAAATTCCACATAAAAAGCATTAGTAAGTCATTGGTGTGATGTTTTGTGTTTCCTATTCTTTGTGAGAAAATTCCACTGGATGAATGGAATGTGTGATACCAGAAAAGATGGATTCATACTTTCTCTACAGTGCTATCAATGTCTCTCAACAGTAGGCAAGGTACAGAGAGTTCACTAACCACAGGGCAAAAATACAATTTAAGTTGAACTAGAACTGAATAGGCAGGCCAAATTCTCACATCAAATCGATTGCTGATTTTTGGTGCTGTCTATGAGCAAAATAGTAAGACACAAAGCCAGAAAGGTGAGCGACCAGCTTACCAATAGAAGATTTAAAATATAAGCTTGGGTGCTGGATGGAAGAGAGAACATAAAAACAGCAGCATTTTCGTGGGCAACATGGTGGAAGCCAGCTGCCTTGCACACTGCTCAGTGCTATTTGGCAGCTGATAAGGAGGCAAAGGAAGCCAACCTTGAGTCTCTCCTTTATGACTCGCATAGCCAAGCATGAGTACACAGCAGTGAACGTCCTACAGACCTGTACCTATTGGAGCTTGTGTTTCTTTTGTTCCGCTGTATTTTGTTTTCTGTTGGTTTCCTTAAAGTCTGAATGGTCAGCTAGGCAAGTCTTTGTTTTAGTGATGGGTGAGTTTAGGTGTGTAATGGGATTAGCAGAAGGTGCTCTTGTCCTTCAGATAAAGCCACATCCTATGATTCTCTTCTTTTCAGTGTGTGAATTTTTTTCTCTCCCTTTCCTATTCTTACAGACTTACAGCCCATCTTCTGTTTAAATTTGTTCCATGTCTTTTTTGCTTTAAAAGGCTTAAGAAAAGTAATTAACTTCCAACTTGCTCAAGTTTCTTTTTTCCTTTTGATTTTCTGTACAGACATGTTTCCAAGTTCTTTCTGGAAGTGAAATTAATACGTTTTTTTTTTTTTTTTAATGAACTAATATCCAGAGACACCTGAGACTGTTATAAAACCAAATGCAGAGTACTGTATTTCTTCATGTGTACTAAGACACAAATATAGACTGCTCCGGGCCATACATCGTATCTTAATGCAATTAAAACAATACAAAATATGGTGTATATTTGTTCATCAAAATTAATTTAACCCCCTCTTTATGAATCAATCTGACATAGCATTCCTCTTGCTGAGTGGGTCTTAAGTCCCTTAGAGAACTGTTCATTGCCACCAAGGTGTATGTGCTATATGTACTGTAGCATTTGTTTTGTTTTGTTTTTGGACCATTCTGGTCATTGATGTGGATCCTAGGCATCACAGCTGGGTAGATGTCTCAGTCACTGTTCTATTGCTGTGAAGAGACACCATGACCAGGGCAACTCTTATGACAGAAAGCATTTAAATGAGGGCTTGCCTACAGCTTCAGAGGTTAGTCCATTATCATCATGACAGGGAGCATGGTGGCAGGCAAGTGGAGTGCTAGAGAAGGAGCTGAGAGCTCTGTATCTTGATCCAAAGGCAGCAGGAAGAGGAAGAGGGTGAGCCTGGTATGGGCTTTTTTTAAAAAAATTATTCATTTATTCATTTTTTTTTTTCAAGATAAGGTTTCTCTGTGTAGTTTTGGTGCCTGTCCTGGATCTCGCTCTGTAGCCCAGGCTGGCCTTAAACTTGTAGAGATCCACCTGCCTCTGCCTCCCGAGTGCTAGGATTGAAGGCATGCACCACCACTGCCAGCCTGGTGTGGGCGTTTGAAACCTCAAATCCCATCCAAAACAGCACACTTCCTCCAATAAAGCCACACCTCTAGTCCTTCTAATACTTTCAAACACTTCTACTCCCTGGTGACTAAGCATCCAAATACATGAACATAGGAGAGCCATCCTAATTCAAACCACAACAGTAGGACTGTTTGTTGCCTCTCTTCTTTAGAAGTTTGCTTTTTGTCTTCTGGTACTATGAAAACTTGTCCTCAAGGAGGGGCACTCGGGTCAGTTCCATCTGAGGGATCTCTGTGCCCTGTTTCTGAAGTGTATGGTGTCTTCAGCAGTACAGACTTACCTCCCCCATCAGGAGTTCACCAAAGACAATAGGCTGTATGTTTTGATAGTTTCTTAGAAATCACTGGACAGCAACTCAAGGAAAGCTTTGTCATACCTGGTGTTGGGGTTTTTGTTAGGTGGTCTTTGGCTCTTGGAGGGAGCACCATCAGCACATATGAGAAAAGTTCATTGAAACTATACATGTATTTTATTACACCAAATTGTGTGCATTATAGTCTTTTTTCCCTAGGTACATAGTTAATAGTATGATTCCTTGTTGTTGTTTTATTTTCCATCCATATTGTTAGTTTACCTACCGCCCATCTTCTGCTGTATTTAGCTTACTTTCCCTTCCTTAAGGAGCCTCCCCTTTCCAAATTCCACTATTGGATTAAAATTTTATCCTTCCATTTCCCTTTACCTGCCTACCATCTTCTTCTGCATTTACTTGTCTTCTCCTCCCTAAGGAGCTCCTCTTTGAAACCTGGCTAACTAATCAGTGCTACTGAAATTGTAGTTATTAGCGGAGAATCTGCAATCAATAATTTCTTAAAGCAGCATAATCCTTAATAACTACAAGCTGTGTATATTTGTCCTTATAGCCACAGATGAGTGTAGTCTTTATCCCTCTTCAAGGAGACTTCTCTTTGCAACAGATGGAGACCATTACAAAACAAAAACAAAAACAAACACCATAGCCAATCAAAATGCAGAGTTGTGGAGCTTAGTGCCAATGAATTCATCTGCAAAATACCCTCACACCTAAGGCTCAGGAAACATTATGGAAGAGGAGGCAGAAAGATTGTAAGAGCCAGAGAATGAGGAGCTTTGCTGTGATATTTTGTCTCCTAGTAATATCAGAAGCTATAACTGCAAAGTCTTAACAACATGAATGCCCAAATCTGAACTCAATAGGAAGATACCGGTGAATATGTCAAAGTGGTTTGGGAAAAACTCACAAGGCTTCAACCATATTGAAAAAATATATAGGGATTGGGAGAGATGGCCCTCCTCAGGGAAAGCACAACAATCAGTTGTCTAATGCCAAATGATCAGCCCTGAAAATATGCATACATGTGTATCTGGAGAGTTGCTCAGTTGATAGAGCATGGGACTCTTAATCCTAGAGTCGTGGGTTCATGCCCCATGTTGGGTGCCATTTGTATCTGGGCTTATCTCCTGGTCCTTCCTGGCCCACAGTCAGGACAAATTTCTCTCACCCACCAATCCTGGAGCTGCTCAGACCTAAATAAACACACAGATGCTTATATTATTTATAAACTGCATGGCTGTGTGGCTCAGGCTTCTTGCTATCTAGTTCTTATATCTTAAATTAACCCATTTCCATAAATCTATACCTTGCCACATGGATTATGACTTACTGGTACTTCACATCCTGCTCCTCTTGGCAGTGGCTGGGAGTGTCTCCTGACTCAGCCTTTCACTTCCCAGAATTCTCCTTCCTCCTTATCCCACCTACACTATACTTCCTGCCTGGTTACTGTCTATTTAGCATTTTATTTATCAATCAATCAGAGCAACACATTCACAGCATCCCCAGCATATGTGTAACATTATATGGGGTCTTTAGGCTATATTTAGAATAAATATATGTATATACAAATACACATTTGTGTGCAATAACAGTTGATGAATAAAGAGACCATGAATTTAAAGGAAAGTTGGGAGAGGTTTATAGGAGGGTTCAGATGGAAGAAAGTGAAGGGAAAATGTTATTAAAATATCATTTAAAAAGTTTAAAAAGTGAAAAATAATCACTCTGGGAAAATATCCAAATACATGAAAATTGAGCCACCATTATATAAGTCACATAAAAGTCAACAGGACATCCAGTGGGGGGGGGAATAAATACATAGAACTAGATAAAAATTTAAAAACTGTAACCAAAGCAATATTACTCTGCTCAAAGTAGATGCCAGTTCACCAAATGAGTACCTCAACAAGTCTTAAATAATCTAAACTCACTTTTATGACTCTCAGACAGGAAGAATAAGTAAGCTGGGCTCAGTGTAAATCCAAGTTCCAAATATCCATGTTTTCAGAGGCTTTCTGAAAAAGCAGAAATGAGTAACACTCCTTTATCTTAATTGTAATCATGTATTTATGTGGTAGAAAAGCAATGAAAGCAAAGGACTGCTTGCATAACTAACTAGCCAGTGGTATGAAAATAAATGCACTTATTCTCTAGTACATTTAGAAATGTCCATTTATGGGAAATAACAATGCTGTAACCACTCAAACTGTGGATCTTAGATTCATTCGCTGCTGAATGATTTCACCTTTAGCCAATTTTATATTATTCCCTTGAGCATATTATAATAATAAAGAGCCCACTGAATCCTAATATTAGTGTTTTTAAAGACCTCTGTTAATAGGGATTTACTGAGTAAATTAATTCATATTTTTGTGGTCCATGTGCATAAACATAGCCAAAAGTACTTTTTGTATTTATAACAATGTAATAATCCAACTGTTTCTTGTCAATGTGCTCTGACACATAGGAGAAAAAAAGTTTCAAAGATAACACAGTCAGACTGCCATATTTATGTTCCTTGCCCCTGAAGGCTGATATGGTATTGCTTAAAGATCTTTGTACTTCAGAAGAAAGACTTCCAAGAGTGTTTCTGAGGTGAAAATTACTCATGTGAAAGGAAGCTTTGTCTTAAATCTTCTGATTATACAGAGAAATACAGCAGATTCAGATGAAACTAGAGCATAAATATTACCTTTATGATAATTATCTTTTCAATAAGATGCACATAGAGATCTTAATTGGTTCAGTAAATAGGGTATTATAAATACTGCTTTCCACTTATAAGTACTCATTCCTATACTGGGAGTAAGAAGGAGCATAGCCCAGAGTTGAGAAATCCAGACTAACAGGCATTTATGCAAGTAAATGTTCACATGTCCCTTTGCATGCTTCTTCTCATTTATGTTCTTCCCCATAACTGTCACTGTGCTCTATCTCATATGTAGACATACAGGCAAAGCTGCTTCTTCATCTGTTTATCTCTCCTCTTGGGTATTCCCTTATCCATGTTAAAGAACCATCAAATGATTGTCAAGGTCATTAAGTGGATAAGTTCTTGCTGTATCAGCATGAAGACCTTCATCCAGATCCCCAGTACCTATTTGAAAACAGAATGCAGCCATGAGCATCTGCAACCTCAGCCAGGGCAATGGAGATAGGGTCCTGGACCTTGATGGCATGGAAAAATGGTAAATTTAGGGAAACATCTCAACACTGACCTCTGGCAATAACAGGTGTATGCACAGGTACATGTTCCTGTACCCACATGTGCACACACATGAACATGTATAACCCCCGCCCCATGTACACCATTCTTAAGTTAAATTTTCAGGACTTTCTCGTCTTTTATGTCAGCCCAAGACAGAAGCCATAAGTGGTCAGAATGAGAACATTTACATTCCCTAGAAGTGAAAGATAATCTCCAAAGCAGAACAGTCACACTCATTAAAGTCCAGCCCTGGCAAGTACTTCAAGTAGAAGTCATTGTTTCCTGAAGAAGTACATGCGTCAATGATGGAACAATTAAATAGAGCTTAGAAAAAACATGAAATTATTTTCTCTAATGTAAAATAAAAAGGTTCCCTAGCCACCTAAGCCTATTTGCAGCCACATGATTTAAATGATGGACGAGATCCTGAGAGTCAGTAATTGCTGCCTTTCAGGTAGGCAATTTTAAGCCACTGGAAAATGGCTACTTTTAGAAAATGGGGAGTGACAGGATCTGTTCAGGAAAGTTGACATCTAATTAGCCTTCAGAACTGAGCCTTCTGAGAAGAGAGAACCTGGTGGTCACGGCAGGGGTCATGGTTGAGACTTGAGGTGATAGAGCATTATGAGAGATAAGAGACAGTACACCATCATTTCAGAGACATGACCAAGCCTTAAAGAGAAGGAGGAGCTTCATTAAGTGGGATAGCTTGAAGTCAGGGCAAAAAAGATAGCAGCCAAGATGAATGAGGAACGGAGACACAGAGAAGCAAGAGTCTTTACAGAAATCCTCAGAACAATAGAAAAAATCTGACTTTTATAAGTTGGGAAGAGAAAATTTTAGAAAACATGAAATTTTTTTAAAAATATACTATATGACTAAAAAACACTGAGAGTCAGGAACGAGATAGGAATATGTAGTTGGGGCTATTGGGCCACAGCAAAGCATGGATACCTGTCTGTTCCAAAGATACTATTGCAGCCAGTACACAACTAAATTTTTCTCAGGCTGTTGGATTTGGCCTTATGAAGTGAGGAGCATCTTAAGAGAGCAGGCCCACAGCCTAACACATACTAAGAGGTAAGCTAAATTAAAGCCAATGTAATTCACAATGATGCCAGCAATCTCTTTCAAAGATTTGCCAGAAGTAGAATTTTACTTGCCAATGGGAATCATATATCACTATATTAATTATGAATAACAATTTCTAAACAGATTGTTCGGGTCTTTAAGAAAGATCATTGAGTAAACTTACAGAGTGGGATGAGGCACTAAATGTGAACTTACAATCTATTGGCATGCCCTCCTTCTCTCCTTGAATACTTTTATGTGTCTGTTTTCCTGCTTTAAATAGTTCTTTGTGGCCTTCTCAAAACAGTGAAGAGAAAAGAATGAAGTATCACCACTATAATTCAGTTAGTTTGGTTCTCTCTGTTACTACATGGCTCCCATCTCCTCTTCACAGAGCCACATATTACCATAAGCTTTGGAATCTATGCCTTTGATGCTTAGACTTATATCACAAAATTATTTCACAAAATCAACCTTAACTTTTGAAATTCATTGACTTTCACAGGAGTGAATAAATTAAAAGTATAAACTATCATGTGTTCTATCATGAGGAGAGCTAAGCACAGTGCATCAGGCTTTTGCTAGTACAAATTAGTACAAATTCTAAAGAATATTCCAGATAGGCTATGGTATTAAATACCTAAAAATTATTATTTTAATTAAGAATGGTATAAGGAGAGGGAACAAAACACCCTTTAAAATACAAACCTAAATAAAAACCGCAAGATGATTGTAAAGAATTACCATCAAGCTATTTTAAAATGTAAAACTCTGTATTCCTAGCACAGCAAAAGCAGGGATTTACTTATCTGTGATTTTCTTGCTAAAACTCAGATACACATACAGAAAATGTGTGTAAGAGAGAATGCTGAATGGCTATGGAGGTTTGAATGAGGATGGCCCTCATAGGTCATATATTTAAATGCTTGGTCCCAGCTGACAGAATGGAAGTGTGTAACTAGGGGTGAGAGTTGGGATTTCAAAAGTACATGCCATTTCCAGTTGGTATTCTCTCTGCTCCTCCTATCTCTCCATCTCTCTTTGCCTTGTGCTTATAGATCAGAGGTAAGCTCTTAACTGCTGCTCTAGTGCCATACCTACCTATGCCCATATCTCCCACTATGATGGTCGTACATTCTAAACCTATGGAACCCTGAGCCCCAAATGAAATGCTTTCTGTTTCAAGTTGTCATTATCATGGTGTTTTGCCATGACAGGAAGTGAGCTCTTGCTGTGACAGAGCTTCCTATGCTGCTTTTGGAGGAATGAGGAAGACTTTGAGATTTTGATGAGGAAAACTGTGGAACACTGAAACAGGGGCTTGGAAGACAGTAGTGATGAGAGCAATGTGGACTATGAAGGCCCAGCTCAAGAGATGTCAGAGGGAAGTAATATTACCAACTAGGTTAGAGATAACTCTTGTGATTATTTTGCCAAAGAATGAGGATGCTTTTTGCCCTTGTCCTAAGAATCACCGTGAGGCTAAATTGAAGTGTTTTGGGATAATTTCATTGGCTGAAGAGTTATCAAGACAGCGTAACATTGACTCTGCTGTGTGGTTGTAAGAGATCTCTCTTTTGCAGATCAACACTGAAAAGGAGCAAGCAGAGCACAAAGTAACACAGAAAATACAGTGTGAGGACAAAAAGAGCACTGGGAAATTTCATGTTGGAGCTACCATTTGTGCTGAAATAGATAAAGAGAAATGGAATAAAGGAAGTGGTGCTCTGCAGGACCAACCCTGAAACTCCTGAGAAGAAAAAGACAAGAGAATTATCTGTTCCTAAAGAGCAAAAACAAATCAAATCTTACCCAAATATAGTTCCAGAAGGAGACCAGGCTCCATCCCTGACAGGCAGCAGAACTTAGCAACATCAGTGATATGGTTCAGGCTTTAGACTCATGAAGGATACCTGAATAATTGCAGTCTTCCTCAATAGTTAAGAAAAGATAACACAGCCAGGCATGTATCAGGGTTGTCCTTGCATGGAGGTCCAGAACAGACATTTGAGAACTATGAAAGTGAAGCCTAGTTATCATGGGGACCCCAGAATGTTGGAGATGCCAGAACTATAGGATGTCTGCTGAGAAGAGATGTAAATAGAGTGTAACCAGACCAAGGATGGAAGTGTGTTCAAGTGAACAAAGCTGGAAGAAGTTGGTGATAAAGGGAACCATTTAAACTTTCCAATGTAGGATTTGGAGTTTGTCCTTACAGTTTTCAGTCTTCCTTAGGACCTATGTTCCCTCACTTATGCTCACTTTCCTCCCATTGGAATGGTAATGTATATTTTGTGTCATTGTATTTTGAAAGTATGTAATTGAATTCTTTGGCTTTTTCTCCTTTTATTTTATTGTGATTACAATTAAGAGATTGCCTTGAGTCTCAGAAGAGACTTTGGACTTTTAAACAGTCTTAGTACTTACTGAAAGACTGGGGGGACTTTTGAAGTTGAACAACAAGTCAGAGAGTTGAACGGCGGTTTGAATGAAAATGTGTCCTATTAGCCCATATAATTGAATGCTTGGTTCCTAGTTGGTAGAACTGTTAGGGAAATAAAAGGAGTTATGACCTCCTTAGCAGAGCATTATCACTGGAGGGTGAACTTTGAGGTGGCAAAAGCCCACACAATCCCTAAGTAGTACTTTCTCTGTTCCTCATGGTTATAGATCAGATGTATGCTTTCAGCTACTGCTTCATGACCATGCACACAGTTCTGCTGCAGGATTTGCTCTCTACTATGTTGGTCACAGTCTCTGACCCTGTAGAACCATGAGACTCAAATTTAAATATTTTCTAAGTTGCCTTGGTCAAGGATACAGCAATGGAAAACTACCAGATGCCTAACTGTGATCTCATCCTTGAGGATGAGGAAGGTAAAGGAATAAATACAAATTCTTTTTATTCTGCATACTTCTCTGTTTCTATTTTGTACTCAGTTGTAGATGTAACCATCTTGTTAAATAGGAAACACAGAACCAATTGCAGAGTTAAAAGCCAAGAGGTCAGAGCAATAGTTAAGAGCTGTAAACCTTACCCTTCACTGCCGCTCCTGTCCTTCCCTAGCAAGAGACCTACTTCCTGTGTTTTTCTCTTTTTTGTAGACTTTTTGTTCTGCCTTCTTATTGGTCATAAACCCAACCACATGACCTCCTCATCACTGCCTGTCTGTACAGACCTCCAGGTCTTCTATGGTTGGTATTGAGATTAAAGGCGTGTGTCGCCATGCTGGCTGTATCCTTGAACACACAGAGATCCGCCTGGCTCTGCCTCCCAAATGCTGGGATTAAAGGCATGCAACCACCACTGCCCAGCTTCTGTTATGGCTTGCTCTGACCCCCAGGCAACTTTATTAACATACAAATAAAATCACATTTCATTACAAATAAAATATCACCATATTCTGTGTAGTCTTTATCAAAACGCCAGTAACATTACCCCACAACTATAGCAAAAAATGATTCTAAAATTCTTATGAATCCACCATAACCTGAACATTGAAAGCAATCTTTAAAAAAAAAGGAACCTTCATCATCTTTTTTGATTGATTTGAGTTTGAAGTCTATTTTGCTGGATATTAGGATGGCTACACCAGCTTGCTTCTTAAGTCCATTTGATTGGAAAGTCTTTTCCCATCCTTTTATTCTTAGGTAATAAAAACTATATTTCAAGTAAACAGGTTGCATTATTTGAAGTAATCTTTCTTGTACACCTGACCACAAAAATTCTTCCCTCCCACTTCCGAGTTTTAGGAGTGAATATTGTTGCTAGGCTAACTCACCAAGGAAGTAAAGCTACTTGACCATCTTCCTGGAGGTCTTGAAATTTTGCCTTCAATTATAAAATTAAATAGATTTCATAGACTGTATCTTAAAACTGATGATGATTACTCTAAGGTGGATTACTTACACGACTGCTAGTCCCTTTCAATGTATTGACTCTGTCATTTTTTAAATTATTAAATGCTTTCTTGGGCTACAGTTTGAATATTGTCTTTGTCCTACTGCTTTTATTATTCATGCCTGAACGTATTCTCTTTCAGTGCCTAATTGATAGTTTTATGTTGGTCTCTATGAGCCTTTCACTCTTTGTTATCTGTTTTGTTTTGCATTCATCATTTTTGTTATTTTAGTTGTTTGACTTAGATAATATTTCTCATTAAATTTCATGATTCTCTTTCTTATTTGTCACAGCATTATATTTTCCTTCATTTCTTTCCTGAATTCAATATCTTTACATTTTACTGTTGTTGAATTTGTGGTCAAAAGTCATCTCTGTTTACAATGCTTTACTGTATTTTTGTTTTCTTCATGTTGTTGTTATTGGCTTTTGTGAACTTGACATAATTTCTACCATTTTTATAATGGTGCCATGTTTTTACAACATCTTTAATTTAATGATTCATTTCAAGTATCCAATGTCCAAATTTCATGCTGGTTTTTCATTCAGTTGTTTTTGTTTGGGTTTGCCTTTTTTGTTTTGATATGAAACGATTCCCCTGAAGTCAGAGATGACTCTTGTCCAATAACATTTCATTTTTCTCTTTTCACTATACTGGTGGTTACTCCTTCCTCTTTCTGATGTTGCTGTTTCATTAGGCTTGCTTTCACCCTTCAGAACTGTGCTGAGTAATTTTGCAACACACATCTGCCTTTTACATTCAAAGGACACTCCCTCACCACACTTTAAATTCGCTTCCCTGTAGTTCTTGGATATTGTGAGTTATTTTTGAACTAAGGGCACATTTGGCATTTCTGGCCAATCCAACTAGTGAGCATGAATTTTCACACTGGCATGATGATTTATTAAACCTCTGTCCAGTGACATAAAAACATTCATGTCTATATCATATATAAAAACACTTGCTCTTAACCATAACTAACTAACCATGTAAAGTTCATGGCATGAAACAAATAATTTTCTCTTCCTTCATTCCCCCACACTGCCTCTTTCTGGGGAACACTGGATATAGCATCAACATGCACTGTTAAAAATTGCTTCATTCAAATAGTAAATTCATGTATTCATAGATAAAGTTTATTTTCATGTCAATTTCTATATTAGCAGTTACTATCACAATGGTACCTGATGAGAATGTATCTCTGGAAGAATGATTCCTACTGTGTCTTAGAGATTCTAGTCGTCATCCCAGGTGCTGAAACTTCAACATACTGAACTCTTGGAAATTATAGATTTCATGTGTTCTGTGTTGTTAAGCTCTTAGTTCTGTTGAATTTTTTTTTTTACTGTGTTCTATAAAAGAAATGAAGGCAATGAACTATATCATCTGAACTCATTTGCAAGTTAGCTTCAAATTCATCATCCATTGAGAGTCACTGACAGTTAGTACATAAGGGAGCAAAGTGCAAACCATTGTTTTCTGACCAGGAAAACAGCCCTGTAAATAGCAGGCAAATGCAGACCCCAGGTCGCTGTTTGTGTGGCTTGGTGCCAACAGTAGTGGCAATGGTTGTTTTCTAGAGCTCTCTGTAGCACACTCTCTGGGCTTCTCTTTGGAACAGCAGCAGGTGACTGTGGCTTATTGCAAGTTGCAGTCATAATGACAGCTAGTGACAATGTTCTGGAAGCACACCTGTATTCATTCTGAGAGTTGCTGCCAATACCATGGCACTTTTGATCTCTAGGTATTTTGAGATTCTGTTCTGTTTCTCTAAGCTTATGGTGTGGTAGCAGCTTTCAAATATCAGCAACACCTCTATCAATGTCAATCTTCCTCTTTGGTGGAGTCATCTACCACTTTTATGTTTCTAAAATTACACACTAAGTATATATATATGATTTATTAGAATGGCTTACAAGCCATGGTCCAGCTAGTCCAACAATGGCTGTCTACCAAAGGAAGGTTTTTTTTTCTTAATTCCAGATGTAGTAAAGTTGAAAGCCAAGAATAGTCATTACACTTTGTTATAATGCTTAAATGTTTGCATATTTTCTTGCAAATATACCTAGTAGCATCTATAATAATAATGTATATACCACATACATATTAAATACAACATGTTTAGGATGTCTGATAATTATTCTCAAATTATTCCTATAAATATTTAGTCAGTAAATTTTAAAAGAAACTCATTTTATCATTGCTTTAGAGTAAATTCAAAGAATGATAAGAGAGGAATAATTAGATAAGAAGACATGTGGTTTTCTGTGTATAGCTGTCATGGTTAGATTTAATTGTCACTGTGGCACAACATAGACTCATTTGAAAAAAAAGTTGCAATGAGATTTTCTCTAAATCAGATTGGCCTATGGGCATGTCTGTGAGCAATTTTCTTGATTGTTTTAATTTTAATTTTAGTGTGGAAAGACCCAGCTTACTGTGGGTGGCATCTTTCCCTGGGTTTGGATCCTGGAGTATATAAACATGCAGAGGGTCTTAGCAAAAGAAGGCATAGGCACTCTCTTGCTCTCTCTCTCTCTCTCTCTCTCTGTGTGTGTCCTCTTTATCTCCTTCTCTTCATGTCTCTGTCTCTGTCTCTCTCTCTCTCAAGTGTAAATGTGATGGAAGTAACCACTGCAGTTTTCTACCCAGATTTCCCTTAAAGACTTCCTTTAAGCCTGAAATCATGGGGCACATATCCACCTTCCCTCTTTAAGTTCCTCTTGTTGGGGTTTGTTATAACAAGAACAGAAATGACCAGGACAACTATCATGTTCTCTGCCTAAATTTTTTAAACAGTCCCTATGATGTAGTACAATAATCCTAAAACTGTTTTAAATCCAGTATTTAAAATAAAAGTTGTGGCTAATTGACCTGTTTGAAGATATGTGATCTTTCACAGCTTATAATTTGAAAATCTAGTATATAAAACGTTTAATAAAGTCGGGGTGTTTTTTTTTTCTGCTTAATTAAAAAGAAAACCTTTAGAGAAAGAAAGAAACACCATTTCCTAATTACTTTTTCTGGCTGAATTAATAAGTACATTAGGTTTACATAATTCCAGAATAGCATGGTAACACCCCATTGCTCTTTTGTAAAATAAATTGTTATGAAAATCTAAACATGTTCTCACTTCAGGGTACAGTTATTCATCAGTAATCTTTGCATAACATCCATAAGCTGTAACAAACAATGAGAGAGCCTTTATAAAATTAGTCAGCTTCACAGAGGGAGGGAGGTGAAAAAGAAAACAGGATACTAGAGGAAGGATGTGAGCGACACACAATAATACACACGGAGAAAATAACATATTGTAACCTACTAATTTTTACGTGAACTAAAACAAATTAACAGTGAAATAAAATCGGTTAGTTCCAGACAACTCAGCACGCACTTACATCTTAAACACCATGCCCACATTGCTCACAGAGAAGTCTATAGTTAGAGTTTTCCTGCCCGGCCCACAGTCAGGACAAATCTCTCTCACCCACCAACTGTGGGACTGGCGGGTAAGAGAGATTTGTCCTGACTGTGGGTCAGGCAGAAAAACTCCAACTACAAAAGTCACTGATCTTTTAATTCTGTTGGATGCACAACCTCATGTCTGTTCCACGGGTGTTTTCACAGGAATCTTGAGTTCTTAGGAAGCAAATCATTTAAAACCCAGCTTTTAAAGTAGATGTCATCATAAAAATAATATAATATTGAAACTCGGATAGTAATTTATACAATGGTATTAATTTATACATGGTAGTAATTTATACATTGTTCATTGGACATAGTTGTATTTTCCTCAAAAACTTAAGAGGCCTCAGATTGTCCTAGCTGCTTTGTCAAGGGTTTCCTAGCTGCCTTGGCCCACAGTTTTGAGTCTTAGACTTACAATTGTGTGATTTGAGGTTTGATCTTTCTTACAGACTTAAAGCTGCCAAAGTCATTGGCACACTGCTTGCCTTAAGTGGCTTGCTCAGCGTGGAGGGGTACAGTCGCTGTGGTCACGAAAACTTTTCTGGCCAGCAGCAGGTCCTACCAGCGGTTCTTTCAGAACAATTCTCAAGATAATTTGGACTTTGAATTCAGCAGGCTTTGTTCCCATTTTGTTTTAATAACTTCGAAGTTGAATCTCCCCTTAACTGGTAATGGTTCCAGGATCTGGTCTTGTGTTTGACTGAGATATCCTTCCAGTTTTCCTGACATGTAGTTTAGCTTGTTTAAGAACCGAAATTTTTCAACATTTTCTAATGAATTTAGTTGTGAAACTTGTTATATATTTTTTTACAATAATGTAACAGATGACATGTTCCCAAAGAGACATAAATTGGAGCAGAAAAGGCCTTCTTATACTGACAGTCAATCCTTATTTCTTGGACATATCCTGAAGAGATTTAGGGTGCAATATTACGCTTGATGCTGATTTACAGCATGGGAACAATATATTTTCTTTCTGTGCTGATAATGTACCCAGTGACTGTTACCTAAATTCAAGTCAATGTTGAATGCTGAAGAATGCTTCACATTAGAATTCTTTTTATACATTTTAGACAAAGAAAAAAAGTGTAGAAATTATTCTAATTAATATATAGTTCACTGGGTTATACACATATACACATACACACACATATTTCATTAAATAGAATTTTGAAAACACTGATGCAGCATTCTGATACAGTGATATAATATTTTATTAAATAAGAGGTAAATATGGGATTTTATAATAAGTTGTAAAAAATGCTAATGCTTTTTGGATCTGTTTTCCAAAAAAGCAAAATAAATAGTCTTTGAGTTGTGGTATATGAAATGCTTTTGAGATTTTTATCTATTAGATTTTATAGTAAATAGGTGCAGGAGGAAAATTCTAAATCTGTAATTATCCACACTGAATTTGTAGTTCACAAATAAGCCTAAATGAAGAGTGAAGTTGGCTTCTTTTCCTCCTTGCTAGCCTTGGGGCTGAACAGGCATTTGAGAACACAGAGCTTTTCCATTTACTTTTAGGTTTTAGAGGTGTGCATCAGGAAATTAGGTGGTTCCCGGATTAATGAAGCGGCGTTTACACAGCTGCTTAGTTTGCCAAGTGTATCCTTTACCTCTCCCAGAGATCCAGAGGTTACCTGACTTCACTAACCTAGGGATCCACCTGGCATCAATTTTTATTTAGCTCTTTTATCCATGCTCCAATGTGGGAATTCATTATAAAGTCCTGTCCAGAACTGGCCCAGCAGTACCATGTGTTTGTTTCTTTGAACCACATGGAAAACAGAAACCATATAGTATTCACGAAGATTCCCAAACAAGATCAGCCTGTGAAACAGAAAAGAAATATTTCAAGAGGCATGATGCATGTTTGATGTGCACTGTTCCTTGTTCTTCTGCATAATTACAAGGACTTCTGTTACCAGATTCTAAAGAGACTTATTCCCCAAAGCACATATATCACAACAAATATGTGAGTCAATGATCTTACCTGTTGTTTTTAGTTTAAAGTACACAGATATTTCCCATTATGATGCCTGGAATTAAAGGTACAGAGAATCCTACATATTATTTGAGTGCATCATTGTGAATCTTCTCCAGCTACTTGTCTTTTTTGTGACTGTTATATCTCAAAAGTAAAATATTTCTGATGTCTGAAGCACTAATTGGAGTCAAATATTATGTGCATCAACAACCTAAGGAGATAAGGAATACAATTTAGGCCAATTTAACTAACTGAAATTGAAAAGCAATTTTCTAAGGAATTGTTTTTGTTGTCTTAAAAATACTAGTAATCTTTTAAAAAATTGTATGTACTTTTTCATACTTGTATTTATGAGCATTAATGAAGTTGAAACTAAAAGCTCATTTTGTTGCTGGTGATACTCCTATTTTGTATTATTTAATGTTGAAATTTTGTAAAAAGAAAAACATGAATCCTGTTACTTTTTAAATGAAGAGTAGAACATTTTAATTGCTTATGTGTTTTTCTAAATTTAGTATTTTTGTAAGTAATTTTATGAGCACTGTATGTAATTGCATAAAGTTATGGAAATTAGTATTTCTATGTGTGTGTTCAGTTTTACTTTTAACCATATTGAATTAAAATAATCACAGAAATTCATTAAATGGGATAGACAATGTTTTATTTGATTGCTTTAAAAGCACTTAGTCATACATTTTGCCACACATCTGTAATCCAATCACTCAAGTGGCTAGGGCAGAAAGATCATGATTCCTAGCCAATCTGAAAACTGGATCAAAATGTCTTTACATATTTTTTGTATTACTTTCACAATATTCTATTATCATTAATATGTATTTGTTCTGACTTTTGCTATCAATGAACTGCAATTTTTGAAAGTAGAAGATGTGACCCACTTGTTTATTTCTTGAAACACTGAGCAAATAAATTGCTCCTTCATAGGGATACAAAAATATTTGCTTTGTCTAACAGAGTAGACAATTAAATTGGAATTGGTTAGATAGAGGAAGCAGAATGAATAAGCAATGGAGGGCCAAAACTTCAAGCATCTTCCATAATTGTTGCATTCACACTTGAGTGGTATACCTCAGGAATGGGTGACCTGATGTGAATTACTCCATCCGTCATGGAATCAATCTTTAGGTCATATTTACAGGATTCCTTTTTTGTGTTATTCATGAAATCTACTGGAGCTAAAAAATTAATAACTTACTCAAACATGAGTACACCACACCAGCAGAGGAACTCATTTATAATTCTTATTCTTATAGTTCTAATAGCCCAAGGTGAATGTGTTTGCTTTCATAACATTTCAATGATTTATCTTTTCTGGGTCTAATATGTCATTATCCTATCAGAAAGCAGTTAATCTAAAATTAAATGACTGTGTTGAATGAGATCTTAATTCCTTTCTCACCTAAAAAATCATTTGATTTATTTATTTGTGTATGTGTGTGATAAAGCAACATCTTCCTTGCTTGAGAATTGTTGAGAGACAGAATTTTCTCCAAACATTTATTAAGAGTATATGTGAAAAGAAAAGATTAATCAAATCCACGTTCTTTGCCAAAGGTACCCCCATTATTCTCAAACTGGTTTAGAAAGACACTAGCCACTTCTCAGCAGAAATGAGCCAATTTCACTCCTGAAAGGAGAATATATTTTACTACAGTAATTACATGCCCTGAACATAAACTGCCAGGCTCTGTGGACTACAAACATCTGCCAAGCTGACGTGACTAATACCAGGATGACAGACACAGGCATTCCTGTAATAATTAGATTCCTTTATGGAAGCATTGTTTTTTAGCAAAGCACCCCCCATGTGTGTGTATGTGTGAGCATTCTACATATAAGCATATACAATATTTATCAAAACTTATGATTACATACATGTAGTCACAATGATAATGATAACATATAATAACAAGCCAATGAATGTTTCTATAGATATGTTAGAGTATGTGATATATATATATATATATATATATATATATATATATATACACACACTTATAAATATATTATCTTCATTACTAAAATCTTCACTACATGTGAGTCTTTCCATAATGCTTGACATAAATATTTTTTTAGCAGAAATGAAAAAAAGGCATTTCTACAACTCATAGTTTTTAACGTACAGGAAAATTTGTTTTCAAACCTTAAAATATGCTTTGTGCATCTTATTCACATTCTAAGTTTGACAGACAATAATTTGTCAAAACTGCAAGTTTTTATCTGGCTATACATCAAGTTAGGTAAGGGAGTTTAGAAGCAAGAGTTTCTTTAAATAATTTGCTGTGACTTTTCTGTTACCTTAATTTCAAATTTGCCCTTTGCTTGAGTTTAGGGATTAAATCTACTCTGAAAATTATATCTCAATTGCATAAAAACATATGAGTTCATTAGCTATCTTTTAATACAAACCCTTTCTATTATGATAAGTATATACCATTCTCTGGTTATTTTATTGTTAATTTTCTCATGTACGTTGCATTGTATATGAGGCTATCTGTTTCTATTATTGAGGTATCTAGCCCATGAATTCCTCAAGCTGTAGTTCAACAGCACACTGAAAATTGAGCTGTAGACATCTTCTACACTTGATATTTCATTCTGTAATTCCCCAAAAAAATATTGCTCTGACCAGGTATGTTGATGTGCTATTGGAATCTAGTCACTGGGGGAACTGGGGCAAGAAGACCAGGGATCCAAGGCCTATCTCAACTGTCTAGCAAGTTCAAGGTGAACTAGCGTATATACAGAAAGACCTCAGTTGCTCTCTCTTGAGAATATTAATCTCTCATGGGTCTGAATGACAGCTGATTAAAACAAAAGTCATAAATATGAAGAAATGAGGCATTCTATAGATCAACTCACACTGCACACGATAATTTGAAAGTCACATTTTCTTTTCAAATACCCTTCTTTGATGTGTATAGTTACATCATAGAATCTCAAACTTATGTAATAAACAAAGTATCTAATCAGCACAACTACAAGAGGGAAATGTAATGATTTTGCAATCATGTAGAGTTCAGTGAAACTGCTACAGTTTTTTGTCAAACTGAAGTTTTTTAAGTTTTCCAATTTGTGGAGTAAGTAGCCTGTCATTCACCCTCACTATCCTTATTTTCATGTCATTGCTTCTGTGTGACTCCATCCATGTGTGTATGCAGGCACAGAAAGGACGTCTTAGCTATCCCCCAATCCTCAAAATTCTATGCTTTTTTTTTTTCATCCTTAGTAAGGGCAAAACAAAATGAAAATAAAATAAACAGAATTTGAAACCCTTGATCACAGTCTGTGTTTTCTTGATCCACCATTTCCCTGTCCAAGAACTCACCGTACTGATGGAGACTACTGTGGACTCCTGTAAGTTATTACACAGTAAAAGAGCAATTCTTTTCCTTTAATGGTGGCTTCTTTAGAACACCAGAGCACTGGCATTGCTGGACAAGATGCTAAAATCTGAGGCAGCAAAATTAAAAAAAAAAAAATGGTTAAGGTATAAAATGGAGCCCAGGAAGAACCCCGAGAATCACATTCCAGATTCCCAGCCCAGCGTTGCCATTGGGGGATGAGGGGTGGAGGTTCCTGCTAGAAAGTGTTTCTGAGATCAGTGGCTGACACACAGGAATGGAAAGGAGATAGCAAGGAAGGTTGAGAATACCTCAGGAAAGTACTAAGTTGGTCCATAACAAAAGGCTGGGCTCCCAGGGAATGGAAGTAGGGAAGTTAGAGGGCTTCCTGCAGGCAGGCTGTAACAGGACTGAAAACAAGACTAGAGTATAATGGAGGACAGGTAATACAGCGGAAATCACACACTTGAGCCACAGTCCAGCCGGCCACTGGGATCTCTAGGTGGAAACTATTTCTGGGGATCAGCAGCTGACACAAAAGTTTGGTGATGGGCCACAAGGGTGGAAAGCTGAGGAGGCAGGAGGAAAGCAAGTAAGCTGGTTCTGCATCTACTGATTTTTTTTTTCTTGAAGATTCTAGTTTTCTGAACATTGACATGTAAAAATGATGTTTTAAATATTGTTTTTTAAATATCCATCACATTCTAGTATTTATGTTTTCTGATATGACTCTTAAAATTAAATTTAATTGATGAAATAGAGCATTTAAGTTGTAAAAGTATTAATAGAGTACTCTGTAGTGCTAGAATACATTTATGTATTATGTGATGTTCAGATCTGGTTAAGCACATTTATTACCTTGTATATCTATGATTTTGTTATGGTGAAAATTTAAAATGATTTCTTCTAGTTATTGGTAATATTCAGTACACTGCTGATCCCTATTATTACTATGCTTTAACAATACATCTGAGCTCCTTTATTCACACCGTAACCTGGTCTTTATTAATCACACCTCCCATATTTCTCTACCTAACTCTCACAAGCTCTTATCATCACCATACAATTCTAGTCTCAACTTCTTTCTGAGCAAAATTTAATTCTGTGTTATGAACAACATCATATAGCATTTATCCTTTTTGCCAGGCATATTTCATTTCTAACAGTGTCTCACACATGACAAGATTTTATTCTTTGTTATCGATACATAGTACTCAATTGTGGATACATACCATATTACTTTGTCTATTAATTAGTTGATGCACATTTAGGTTGTTTCTTTTAGTATAGCAGTTTCTTCATTGTTCTAATTTTATTTGCCTAGGATAGATACTCATGATTAGGATTCCTAGATCATCTGTAGTTCCTAGATTCAAAGTTTGAATGGGAATATATAATCTTGAGGAATTTCAGAGACCAGAAAATTAAAAAGGAACCAGGAAGGGAGGCAGAAGTCTAGAGTGGGGAATAGAAGGATACAAGTGATATTTAGGGCAATGGGAAAAAGTGGTATGGGAGCTTTCACTGGGAATAATACAGAAAAATATGGTTGAAGATAGGGATAAACAATACAAAGGATGATTGAAAAAGCCATAAGGAATCATATAATTTTATCTAAAATGACATATATAAATATATGTGTATGTTATATACATATATATATATATATATAATGTTAAAATATATTTTTTTAAATGAAGTACTATCATCCAGGGTGAAAATATTTCCCTCCAGGAGCCATATACTGTCTAACAAAATCCCCCATACAAGGCACAAGAAACATACTTTCAAGCTGTTGATCAGGAAATCTAAGCAATAACTAAAATATAGGCATTGATATTGCCTTAACTAACACCCAGAACTGAAGGCAAGTCTCTATTGCTGATGACATCATGCACTTTGGACACAAGATATTGGGGACTTGAAAAGGATCCTATCTCAAAGCCTCCTTTCTGAGGAATAGCTTTCATAGTCCTGGAAGATACTATGAAAACTCTCAAGAAAGAAAACTGTTTAATAGCCCTACCCAGATGCAATGCCTACCAACCATAACAATGACCAGCCTAGCATGTTATTACCAAACATATAGTAGTGTTCCCTATATCTTGATGGTGAGCAGAGATATTGTGCTGGTTAGTTTTTATCATTGGTGATATTTTTCTTTTGTTTTTTTTTTTTTTTTTCAATAAGACAAAAGCTAGGGTCATCTGGGAAGAGGTGAACTCACTTGAGAAAATTCCTCTATGGCTAATAGGTTAGTCTATCAGGCATTTTCTTGATTAGTGCTTGATTTGGGAAGATCCCTTCATGGTGGTCAGAGCCATTCCAGAGAAGTGGTCCCGGGTTGTGTAAAAAAACACACTGACCCAGCCATGGGAAGGAAGCTAGGTAAACAGAATTCCTCCATAGTCCCTACATCAGTTCTTACTTGCACACTTCTTTCCTGACTTGCCTTCATGATGGACTATAAGCTATAAGATGAAATAAACCCTTTCTCCCCCAAATTGCTTTTGGTCATGGTCTTTTATCACAGCAATAGAAAGCAAATTGGACTTAAGGCTTGTTCAATGAAAGGGAACTCATGCCTGGTACCCATGGGTGGTTAGGTCATATAACATAAAGAAAAAAACTATGATTTCTACTTTCTTATACCAGTATAATCTGTAATTGCATGTTTTAATACTTAGTCCTGTATGCACAATAACTGCTGCTCTCACCCCTCATGGTAGAAGATTATGTTATTAACAGACAGATAGCCTAATGGAAATCCACAACTGGTTAAAATAAAGAGAGCAACTGACTGTGCGGTCTCAAGCCCAAAATGCTATTTTTACAACACACCTCACACTCCAAAGGCTTAGGTGACATTAGAAGATTGTAAGAGCCAATGGACAGCACATCTTGTCAAAACTGTGTCATATATACATATTTGGCAGGGAAGCTGTAGCCATGAATTCTCTATAGTATAGCTTCATAGACAAAACTTGAACAATGGAAATACCATTTACATGCCAATATGGATGGGGGAAGGCTTGAGGCCCCTTCTTTAGATGAAGAGCCACAGGTGGTTAAGACTAATAAAAGATGTAGTCATTCATTCTTTGGACCATCAGCTTCTAAATAATGACACAGAGAAAATGCAGGCCTTAACTAGAGTCCTGGCTAGTAGAGTCTATAAAGCTGGACCATCTTAGCTAGTTGCATTGAAGTTGTTCTGGATTTAGACTTTTGAGGAAATGGCCATGGAGGCTTTCTGTGATGCTGGATCACCTGGGCTACTTGTCTTGTCTTCACTGGTGTCTGCCCTTTTTGTTCTGAAAATACAGTAACTTTTAAAGGTAACCAATGTATCTGCATTAACACAAGAATGGGATCTGCAGGGTGTACAAGTCGCCTAAAGGTGATTTTCCGTCCTATGTTTGAGCAGATAAAAGGCATCTGTCAACTTTATATGTCCATTTGGACCGCATAACCAAAATGTAACATAAATTTCATTCCATCTCATATGAAAGGATGGCATGTAATAATAAGTCATGAGAACTCTGAGGCCAATAAGAATTATCCTTCCTCATCCAGTCTCAGAGCTGTTCCTATGTAGAAGGATCAGCACATATATCATCTGTCTTATAGTTTCCTTCATGTCTGCAGTCAAGATTTTCAAGCTGCAAATCTGATCTTTTTTAGTTTTGAAGGAATCCGTAGCTTTTCCTTTCCTGTAGAAACAAAGGCATAAACTCTGCCCTGATAAAACACATTTCCTGACTTCCCTTCTGAAGTTAAAACATCCTTAAAATATATAGGCTGCTTTAATTTAGCAGGTTTTTCCTCAATCAAATGTCTCTCAGCAGCTGTCAATTTTATTCACTTAAATTTTAAAAAAAGCCAATAAGGCACTCTATAGGGTCCAAACATCCTGTGTTATATTTCCCATCCTTACATGGCTTACTCTTTATATATTACTTTATTCTCTCTTTAAAGACTTTATTGTTTTTAAACTATTTTTTTCTATGACTGCCTATACCCATTTTCTTTTCTTTCTTCAGTACCTAAGCACATTTTCAAACATACTGTACCTATTCAGAGGTTTTCTCGTCTGAACCTGGCTTTCTGCAAGCCTCAGCCTTCTGGATCCAAGCATGCTGGCTATTCACAGGGTCCGTTCAGTTGCTTGGGTGCTGAGCAGGGCCTCTGAAAGGAGCTAAGCTTCTATATGCTGTGAGCGCTCAGACTGCCTGAGAGACTGGAGTTGCTAGCCCCTCTAGCTCCTTGTAGAAAACATTTCTCAGTACCTATATGTGGATATAAGTGCCTCTACATTAAACACCAGATGTAGTCAGACTTTGTTTGGACCACCAGCTCCGAAATAATGACACAGAGACTTCTTATAAAGTATGAAAACTTGGCCTTAGTTTAGGTTTGTTGCCAACTAGCTTTTATATTACTTAAACTAACCTGTTTATATTAATCCGTGTTCTTCCATATGGCTTGTTATAATACAACTAACTTCTTATGCATCTTGCTGGTGAATCCTCTGCACCAGATTCTGATGCATAGTTCCTATCTTTGCCTGGAAGTCCTGCCTACCCTCTCCTGCCTAGCTATTGGCTGTTCAGCTCTTTATTAAACCAATTAGAAGGTGCCTTAGGCAGGTGAGGTAAACACATCTTTATATAGTGTGATCAAATATCCTGCAACAAAAGGAGGAATAATTAGTTTTCCCCCAAGGATGAGTCTCCTAATTTGTCATCCAATACCAGGTGATCATCCTTGAAAATATACACATACAAGTAACACTAAATGGACTCAGAGGAAAATATTTATATATTTATCCACAAGCACATGCTCACACATACACGTCTGTGTGTGTGAGTGTGTGTGTGTGTGTGTGTGTGTGTGTGTGTGTGCGTGTAATAACAATAATTTAAGAAAAAAGGGCATTAATTTGAGAGGAAGTAGGGGGAGATGGGATGTGTTAGAAGGAAGAAGTAAAGGGGAAAGTGATATAAATATAGTTCATATATTTGAAAATAAAATAATAAATTTAAAAATAGTTCTGCTGTGGCTGAGAGCCATGTCTGGGTCCATGAACGTACCACAGCCAGGGTCTGTGTTGATATTTATGACTCCTGTTACCATAAAAGGCTGATCAGATGCCTGGGGACATGTTGGCATTTGATTGCCACACTGCCACTGAGACCATGCCTATAATGATGACCTGAGATGCCAGCTAGGGCCATGATGACATTCAGGCCCAGGCTTCTGCCAGGGCTGTGGCCTTGCTACAGCCTCAGTCTGTGATAATGTCCATGGCTCCTGTTACCATCTAAGACAGTGAGGATAGAGCTGTAAGGAGTTGGCCCTGCACCTCACTGGCTGCAGTACTGGGGAGAATTGGCCTTGCCCCTCACCAACAGCAGCACTTGGGAGAGCAGGCCCTGCACCTCACCTGGGCAGCACAATAGAGCTGACCTTGTTGTCAGGGATGCATCTAAGGCTGTCCTGAGGTCAGGAGAGCAGGAGAGCTCATTCTACTTCCCACCTTATCTGCCAAGTGGTGGCATGGGTGAGAGAAACATGTTCTCTCCCCCCTTGCTCTTTGCCACCTGTGGCAGGAAGGAGAGCTGGCCCCAGGGTCACGAGAGTGGGAGAGCTGGCCATGTCCCTCTCAGGCATTTCTCCTGAGCAGCACATTAGAGCTGATCCTGTTGGCAGGGGTGCAGGTGAGCCAGCTCTGAGGTTGTGAGAGCAAGAGATCTGACTCCCCCCACCCACCCCATCTGTCCTGTGGTAAGATGGGTGAGGACAAGATGTCCCCACCCCACCCTTTGTCCCTTGCCACCTGCAGCAGGAAGAAGAGCTGTCCTTGGGGACATGAGAGCAGGAGAGTGCCCCTGTATCTTGTAAATCCAGCACTTGGGATAGTAGGTCCTTCACCTCACCTGAGAAAAACAGTAGAGCTGTTCCTGGTGGTGTGAGTGCAGGTGAGCTGGCCCCAAAGGCATGAAAGCAGGAGAGCTAGCCCTGATCCTTGCTGCCTACTGCAGTATGTGAGCTAGCCATGACAGTGCTGGAAACTCTCCCTGGTGGTGACAATAAGGGGAAGCTGGCAGGTTGACCAACCCAGCAACCACCCAGACCCAGAACCAGGGATATGAGTTAGCCCACCCTAATATCTACCACATCTATGTACTGCAAGAACATGTAAGTGAAACGAACCTACACATCCAAAACAGCAGGATCTCTATGACACAAGGCAACAATAGGATATCAAAGAGGAGTCCCAGGGAGAGCCCAGTATCAACGGTATAGCAGAAGCCAGAGGTCTGGAACCAGATGGATGACTCATTGCAATGGACACTTATAAGTAAGATGTATGGACTAAAGGGTAAACTGTGTGACTCACTGTGTCACACTCCAGATTCCATGCTGTGACTTCTTTTTCTCTTGTTTGTTTTTGTTTTCAGTTATTTGTTTTTCTTTTAATTTTTTTTTAATTTTGTGGGGGCTGATGCCAAGCGATAGGGAGATGAATGGGATCAGCATGCATGATGTGAAATCCACAAAGAATCAATGAAAAGTTTAAAAGAAATAAACAAAGAGAAGTTCTGTTTTAAACTTTTTGAGGTGCATCAAAACTGATTTCATAGTGGCTGTACCCATTTCCCTTCTCGCCAAGGTGCTGTGTTTACCTTTTCTCTACATCCTCCTGAGCACTCACTCTGTTTATAGACATTTTGCTAAATGTCACCCTTAGTGGGATAAAGTGATATCTCATGGTGATTTTGATGAGGATTTCCCTAATAATTAGTTGCTGATGATTTTTTTTTTCATATCACTTGGCCGTTTCTATGTCTTATTTGAGGAAATGTTTATTTAGGTCTTTTGTTTAATTTGGAATCATGTTCTATGTTAATTTACTTATTACTTACTACTTATTTTTTAGCTTTTATATATTATATGTATCAAACCCTTTTCAGATAGTTTTCAAACATTTCCCTTCTGTTGTTTTATTCACTCAGTTCATTGTCTTCTGTGCTAAACACAAGGCATTTTATATATTAGCCATTTTTTTTTCTTCCTTGGATATTAGCATCTTGTCTAGCAATCCTGGTCCCCTGGTGTCATAAGAAGGCCCCCTCTTTTCTAATACTCTGAGTGTCAGGGCTTGTATTTTAAATAATTAATCCATTTTTGAATACCATTTTTTTTAGAAAACCTTTTCTTTCTACAATGCATAACCTTTATTAAAAAAAATCAGTTGTTTGCAATGTGTGGTTGCTTCTGAAATCTCTGCTTCTGGTATGGTATTTTTTTTTCTCAGTAGATGTTACACAGTATCTGCTTACCCTAGATAGAGAATAAATGACATACCAAAGTAACGATCCTACCAAGGACTGATTTGTTAAGCCAATGAGTTTATTAGAGTTCTTTCTAGGAGAATAAATGAGGGTTTATGTAAAGGAGCAGGGGTGACTCAGAAGTAGTTGCATTGATGAATACCTGCCCCAACCTAGGTGGTGGCTTCTGAAACCTAGAGTTCACTGCACAGCATACAGGCAACTAGAAAGATCAGAGTATCTCTTCTAGTCAAGTCTACTGAGGTCTGAATTTCCTCTTCTGCCTATGTAGCCTTGGGGAATGAGAGGTCTTGAAATCTGATATATTTCAGGTACTTCCTAAGATATTTGTGTTGTTTACTTCCTAGGCATTAATTAATGAGCTTTCTTTAGAAATTCCTGGATGAACTTCAGAGGAATTTGCTATTTAATGTTATCTTGTCTCATTAATCTCTGATATAATTTTTTGGGTGATACTAAATCCATCCATTTTTAATCTATGTGCTGTGCAAACTAAATATTAAACTAAGAATGAATTATTAGCCTATGTTTACTTCTAGAAGCTTAATAGCTTTAGATTCGGTGTTCATATCTATAATCAATCTAAAATATAGGAATACAACAGCTTCCCCTACTATGAGAGATGTGTTCTCAAATGTCAGTTGATGCCTAATTTGGAGTATTATACTATATTCTATGCTTATTATATATTATGGTGCTACATTTTATAGTTTAAAATATTATATTAAAATAACAAGGAATTCCTTTTCTTTTATCATCTTGTGGGTTGAAAATGCATTCTTTCCATATATTGTGACAGCTCCTAGATATATTTTTTTTCTTTCCTCATAAAGTAATTTTTAACCTACTCAATTAATAGAAGCATGTTATAACCCCCCTTTTCTTTTTGCGTGTCCTGGTTGCTAGGGTCATTATTCTTTTCTTATAGAGTTCTTAGCAAGTGTGTTTTTAATAAATTTTACACAAACACTGCAAGTCTAGAACAGCTTTCCTTTCTATAATGCATACCCTTATTTTAAAAAAATCAGTTGTTTACAATGTGTGGTTGCTTCTGAAGTCTCTGTTTCTGGTATGATTTTTTTTTTTTTCTCAGTAGATGTTACACAATATCTGTGTACCCTAGATAGAGAATCAATGACATACCAAAGTAACTGTACTACCAAGGACCAATTTGTTAAGCCAATGAGTTTATTAGGGTTTCTTTTAGGAGAATGAATGTGAGTTTATGTAAAGGAGCAGGGACATATTCCACACATAGACTAAATGACTGTTGGGTAGGCATCATATATAGCACAGAGACACTGAATGCAGAAGTGATTTCTGTCCTAAGTGAGGTAAAGCAGAACGTTCTGAGATGTCTTCTTGCTGCTCAGGACCATGGATATTTTACTATTTCTCAGAATTTTCCATCTCACATTTTTGGATTATTGTTACTTGAAAATAACTGAAACTGTGGCAAGTAATAAATATATCCACAAAAAGAAGAGGCCTTTACAAACTCAGCTTGGTATGAGGTACACTCTAGCTTCCCCTTGAAAACAAAACAATATGTGACTGTCCAGTTGTTCCAGAACCATATGTTGAGAACATTTTCCCTAGTTACAAATTTGTCACAGAGGAGGAGGATTAAGAGACGACCAACAGTAACATGTTTTAAAGCTTCCTGTTGGTGAGAGCACAGATAGCATTGGTTGATGTGGTCTGTGTCTAACTAATGGTCACATGAGGACTCACATGTGACAAAATTGTTCATAACTAAATACAGCACATGTTGTCTCATACATGAGTGCATTGAGACAGATAAAATATAAATAAGACAAATTAATTTAATCACTACTGATGTTCTAGCTGTGACACTGTTCTGTTGTATAATATGTTATATTGGTGGGCAGGGAGATACTGGCTAAAGGTTTATAAGATCTTTATAGATTCCTTCTTACAATTCTGTGTGATTCAACAGTTACTAAAAAGAATAAAAATGCAGGAGGGGAATGCTTGGAAAAATATATTAAAAGCAAAATTTGGGATAAAATTTTAAAAAAAGAAAGAAATTAAGGACTTAATGAATAGCCACACCAGCAATACTGAAGTCAAGTAGAAGTTTCATATAAATAGGTAACAGCAAGAAGATACATGTGTTACTGACATACTCACTTGCCAGAGTAAACTATTCCAAATAAATACAATGACCTCAAACAGAACAGAGTAAAGAGATCATAAAAATTAGTTCGGCCTTCCATAAAGCAAGCTAATGGAGAGTTAAGTTCTATAAGATGAGATATTTACTCCAGCTTTCTATGCAGTGTTGGTTTGATTCTTTGATTCTCCTGTCAACTAGTTCAAACAACCTGTTCAGCAGAAGCTATTAAACCAGTTACTCATGTAAATGAAATGGGTGAAATCCAGCTGTAATAGAAAAGTAATTAAATGATTAGTTAATTACAGTTCTATCTCCCTTACAATGATTAAATCTTACAATCATTGTGAATCAAGTCTTTTTTTTTTTCTTCAAGAAGTATGTAGGAAAAGTGATGTGAGAGTGAATTCCCAGGAGAGTTTCTCCAAATGTGCATACCTCTGCCTCCATAGGGCTGCTACTGGAAGACCATTACCCATTCAATAAAAAGTATTTGCAAGGAGGTGACAGGACCTGCCTGTACTGAATCCACCAGGTTTAAATGAATCCCCAGGGGTGCCTTGATCCTGGAGGACATGGGAATGGAGGGGAGGGGCTGGGGGGAAGGTGGGGGTGGGGGCGGGAGGGGAGAGGACAGGGGAACCCATGGCTGATGTATAAAATTTAAAACAAATAATAATAAAGAAAAAAAATTTTAAAAAAGTATTTGCTCATAACTTGGATATATTCAAAGATGAAGCATTTTTTTTGAAGAAAATATAATCAGTTTGATAGATATGCTCAACCAAAGCAATACTTCAAATAATTCCTATAAAAATAAAAATATGATGCCGGATGGTGGTGGTGCACACCTTTAATCCCAGCACTGGGGAGGCAAATGCAGGCAGATCTTTGTGAGTTCAAGGCCACCTTGGTCTACAGAGCAAGATCCAGGAAAGGCACAAAGCTACACACAGCAACCCTGTCTCAAACAACAACAACAACAACAAACCAAAAAATAAAAATACAAATATGTGTATTCTCCTGAAAAAAAAATTCCTAACTGATGCATTTGTAAAATAGTTTTAAATATAAATCTCTGGCAATTAAACACAAATTATCTGGAAATTCTAGCCTTAGATTACATTGAAAATAAAGGGAAAGAAGCCAAGAACTGAGTAATATTGCTCAGAAGAGAGGGTTAGTGTCCTGGAACCAGAAGTAGAGCTTTTGCTAATTAACATTCTCTTCTTGAACATATGGCAATTGGAAAGTACCATTCCTTTTTATTTGTAAGAGAGTATTTGTAAGCATAATAAACACTTCTTCATTTTTCTTCCTATATTCCCCTTTATTTTTACTATTAATTGCATTTCTTCTCAATAGTTACTTGAAATTTTAGACATAGGATCACTTAATCTTCCCATCAGCCCTCTTTGGCACAGATCACTTCTGACGACATGAAGACTTGCTCAGCATGGCGGAGTCTGGAAGATGCCATAGGATCTCATTGTCGTTGGAGGCTTGGTGTCTTTGTTTGCTTTATTATTATTATTATTTATTTTTCAGTGCATTGCTTTGTAAACAGAGCTGGCTAGTCATTTTCCTACATAGTTATTTAAATAAATTTGAAGACGCGAGTAGCTAGGATAAGAACTCACATTCATACATATTCCCCACATGTGCTCTTAAATGTGAGGCACATTGACACTATAATTATAGGCTCACTGAAAAAGCAAATAAAATAGTGAGTGTCACATGACAGAAAACTGCAGAGCACTTAAGTACACTCCCCAGCCCCTTGATTTCTGATTTTTTTTCCCAACTTTCTACCGTTTCCTGGTACCATGATCCTTAGATTAAACTTTTGTGACCTTTTGAAAAATTACTCAAAATCCTTGCAAAGATAAATCTTAATAAAAAGAAACCTGAGCTTTTTGCAATCTTGGCTTCAACAATTCATGCTCTTGCAGACGCTCCTCTTTCTTGACAGTTGGACACCTGGAGCTCCACCTGGGGCCTGGCTGAGGATCTCTGCATCCACTTCCATCAGTTATTGGATGAGAGTTCCAAGACGATTGTTAGGGTGTTTGGCCATCTGATCACCAGACTAGGTCAGATCAGGCTTTCTCTAGACCATTGCCAGCAGACTACAGAGGATATATCATTGTGGATTTCTGGGGACCTCTCGAGCACTCTGCCTATTCCTGTTCTCATGTGGTCTTCAGGGACAAATAGCCAAACGAATGGAAGTACATGAATTATGAACCAAAGGCTGTGGAGCCCCCAGCTGGATCAAGCCCTCTGGATAAGTGAGACCATTGAATAGCTTGATCTGTTTGGGAGGCACCCAGTCTGTGGGACCAGGATCTGCCCTTAGTGCATGAGCTGGCTGTTTGAAACCTTGGGCTTACACAGGGACACTTTGCTCAGTCTGGAAGGAGGTGACAGGACCTGCCTGTACTGAATCCACCAGGTTTAAGTGAATCCCCAGGGTTGCCTTGATCCTGGAGGACATGGAAATGGAGGGGAGGGGCTGGGAGTAGGTGGGGGTAGGGGCAGGAGGGGGAAGGACAGGGGAACCCATGGCTGATGTATAAAATTTAAAACACATAATAATAAAGAAAAAAAAAAAAAAGAAACCTGAAAGTTAGTAAAATAAAAGGGTGCCTATATATGCCAGCATCAAGGGAGAAAGAGTACTTAATTCTACATGTAAACAAAAGATGAAAATATGAGCAGTTGATAGGAATATTCTTATAATTTGAAAATATGAATTTAAAAAAATCTCAAAAAGAATGCACCATTTCAGATGACATATTCAAAAGCAATTCAGTTGGTGTGATGGCTCAGTCATTCATAAAGCGCATCCCTCACAAGAACCCTAGTAGCATCCTGAAGCCCACATAAAAAGATGTCAGGCCTGGTTGTTCACACTTGCAATCAGAGTGCTCAGGAGGTGAAGACAGACAGATCTCTGGGACTAGCAGACCCCAAGCTTAGCGTACTTGTGGAATTTCAAGCCAGTGAAAGAGCCCATTGTAAGAGGGAAAGAAACAATCAGGCAGCACCTGAGTTTGTTCTCTGGCTTCCAGACACATATGTGCATATGTAAGTGCACTCCCCTTCTCCCTACACACAGATACATACACACACCAAGCGCTAATGCTTTTAGTTATAGAAAATATATGCAAAAGTGGTAAGGTGAGAATATTGCTTACAATACTCTGAATGAAATGACTCATTGTCCCACCTCAGCACAGTATAATACCCTAGAATTTCTTAAAAATTTTTGCTCCTGTTTGCCCAAGGCTCTGATAGTCGTGAGATTCTAAGACTTTCCTCATCAGTCAAGACACATTGCTATGGATATTTATCCTCGTTCATAGAAATGAGTTGCTCACTTCCAAGAGCCTAAAAAAACTATGTATTCATTGACTAATAACTAAATCAATAAAATGCACAGTTGTACTTCAGTGACTACAGGCAATAAGAAAGTTTGACTTATTTTCCCAACTAGCAGAATGCAATAGTTAGTTTCTATGGCCATGTTAAAGGCCGTGATGCTCACACTCCCCTTCTAGTTACATGTTTACCTCTGTCTGTGGTTCCTTTAGTGTCTTAGTGAATCAGCTGAGCCATGGTAGTCATGTGACAAATGTTGACACAAGAACTATGGGGAAATTGTTATTGGTAGCATCCAGTCTGAGAACAGCATTTGAAAGGCGTTTGGATCTGGAATATTTGTGTTTCCTAGCCAAATTCTTCATTTTTTCCAGTTTTATTAATGAATATACACATTTCGTGAATTGCATACACTTGGCAGAATGTGTTTACCAAGGTTAAATTACCTTTTGTAATTTATCTTAGGAGTGATGAAAGGGGACAGACATCAGACATATCTGATGTTGGTTTACACTGTTAAAATAATGCTCAGGTAGAATGAATGACTTACAGAGTAGATACGAGTCATCCTAGAGGTCTGACTTAGATGCAGCATTTTTTTTCATGTGCCTATGAAACTCCTCCCCCACCCTGTGAAAGTGTAATGTTTCAATAAGAATCACAGCTTTCCATCTGTAAAGAGAAGACTGAGTCCTCAATAACACCTGCTTCTATGATTAATATCCTGTGATTGTCATTCAATTGGATGTCATGTTCTAAGGACTCTTTCCTCTGTGGAAATCCAAGAAGAAATAAAAAAGAATGATTCTACATTATTTTTCTAAGATGTATTTCATTATTAATTATGTGTATGTGTGTGGGTATCTACATGTGAGTGAGGGAGCTCATGGAAACCAGAAGACTACCTCAGGAACTGAAGTTACAGAGTCTTGTGAGTCACCTGATATATCTAATGGGACCCAAACTCAGGTCCTCTACACGAGTAGTATTTGCTCTTGACTGCAGAGTCATCTCTGAAGCCCCTAATTCCATATTCTTGACTTACTGTTTCTTTGTATTTTTCTTATCATTTTTCATTTCTTGTTTTGTTTTAAACAAGGTCTTTCTATGCAGTCTAACCAGGCCAGGGTCCCAGGTATCTTCCTGCCTCAATCTGTAAGTCCTGAATAGACAGTGTGTGCCATTGGGTGTTGTATGAATCACACATAAAGGAATATAAGCACATTCCTTTTTTTCTTATTTTCATTCTTTTCTCATATATTATACCACCACCATAGTTTCCCCTCCCTTCCCTCCACTTTTCCTCTCTTCCAGGTCCGTCATCCCTTCAGAAAAGAGCAGGCCTCCCAAGTACATCAACCAAACTCAGCATAACATGCTACTATAAGACCAGCTACATATCATCACACCAAGGCTGGGTGACATAACCAAGCAGGAGGAAAAGGTCTCACTAGTAGACAAAACAGTCAATGACTGCCCCTGCTACAACTGTTAGGAATTCCACTAGAACACTAAGCTACTAAACCATAACACATATGCAAAGGACCTAGGTCAGGTGTCTATAGGCTCCCTGATTTCTGTGAGCCCTGACAACCACATTCTTAACCAACTTCATTTTACTTTTTGGATTTCTTATGGATAATTTTGTAAAAAAGAAGGATTATTCATTCTTGCATGATATATAGTAAACTACATATGTTCATAATGCCTCACTTTGACAGAATCCAATGCTATAGGTTCCAAAGGCTCTTAGTGCTTGGTTTTCTATAAGGTATGAAGTTTTAACTTCAAGTTTTCATGCTCACACACTTGAAACTATTGTCTCACTTTGTGTAGGTAAGTCTCAGGGATTTCTGTTACATTTTACATGTGTATGAAGTTAATCTTGTTAAGTTATGATAATATTGTAAATGTTATTACACTAAATATGTCACACATTCTTTTAGTCTTGTCATGGCAGTTTCTGGCTTCTAAGGCAAGTATTCTATCTGAGGTCGGAATCTACTTAGTAATTATAAAGAGCCACTCAATTGAAAGTGTTAAGAGACTTTAAATTACATAGTAATGTAGAAAATTATAGGACATTCACCAGTCTTACCCTATCCTAACATGAAACACACAAACTCCTACTGTAAAAAAAAAAAAATGATGAAAATGGACAATAGAGCCAACCTTAGTGTGTATCAGTCATATTCTATTTGTCACAAAGTACAGATTATTGAAAATTCTCTAATGCATTCAAAGAATGGTAAGAGTGTAGTCAAATATCTTCAATAATTATGCACATTTGAGCATTCAAAAGAAAAACCAAAGGTTTAAGCTTGGTTCTTTATTCAGTCACCATGAAATTGTGCTTGTTTTCTTTTCAAAGCCATTTAATTTAAAGAGGCTGAGTTTATTAATAGCTCATAAACTGTGTATGTCTTCCAAGCATTTAGAGAAAAACTCAGTGCTGAATTATCATATCTGTTTCATGCTGCTTACCTCCAGTTGTCTGTTGTTGTTTTATGAGCTCATTGACTGCTCTAAATCAAATGACTTAAATAGTCACACAAATATCTCCTCTCCTATTCATCCAGAATGCATTATTATTTGTATTGAGAGACTAAAGAAGCCTCTGGCTTCATTGACATTGTGCTTTATAATGCCTCGGAGACTGAAGGAGATTACAGGAATTCAAAATTATTGTAAGGGCAGTTTTGTTTTGTCTTTTTTTCAGTGTAGACTTCAGTATACTTATAGGGAATCCATCCTTTTTTAATCTTAGGAAAAGTAGTTGGAAAACTCAGGTGAGTGAGTTAAATTGTTTTCCTGCTGATTGCCCATTTGCTCATTTTCCCACACACAAATTCAAGTGAGGAAATATGAAAATGAGAGAGGTGGTCTTACTCAGGGAAGAGCATGCTGAATGGTTTTCCAGTGACAAGTGGTCAGCCCTGGAATCATATAGACAGGTAACATTAAACAGACTGAACACACAATGTTTAGGAATATAATGTGTGTGTGTGTGTGTGTGTGTGTGTGTGTGTGTGTGTGTGTGTGTGTGTATGCATAGAGTAATACTCAATGAAAAAAGAAGCCATGAACTTTAAGAGGAGTAGGGAGAAGCAAATGGGAGGGTTTGGAGGGAGGGAAGGGAAGGGAGAAATGTGCCTACACTATAATATCAAAAAAAATTTTTGAAGGTTCAGCATTAGAGCTATAGATTATAAATACTATATGGTGGGAAATAAATGAGTCCAAAATTTACTTTAAAAAAAAAAAAAAAAATATATATATATATATATATATATATATATATATATATATATATTATCAAGTTACATTTGATTCTTATCATTACCAGAGAGAAGACAAAAATAAAATCATAATTCAACCAAGTACTAGAAACTCAATCATTAATGAATAAGTTTCACTATTGAATTTGCAATTTTGTGAATTTGTTATAATCAAAGAATGAAAAGTAACTACTCTGAGAAAAATTTCTTTAAATTAGACATAACACCACACTTTAAGAATTGTTTAACAGTCTAAAAGTAAGTGTAGACCATGTAACACTAATTCTTTTTTTTTTTAAAGATTTATTTATTTATTATGTATACAGTGTTCTGTCTGCAAGTATGCCTGCCAGCCAGAAGAGAGCACCAGATCTCATTACAGATGGTTGTGAGCCACCACCTGGTTGCTGGGAATTGAACTCAGGACCTCTGGAAGAACAGCCAGTGCTCTTAACCTCTGAGCCATCTCTCCTGACCTAAAAGTATGTGTAGACCATGTAACACTAATTCATAAGTTTTAGCTCTTAATGTTTAAGGTATTTCAATTCACAGTGCTGATCAAGAAAAGTATTAGGATAATTTAAGCTAAGCAAATGCTTCAATTAACTTGATATTCTCACTCACCCTATTTTCTGGCCCTGTACATTTAAATTAATACCTAAATTTACATTTTAATTTAAACATAAGATTGTAGTGAAAATGTATGGCCTTTGCAGAATATCAGAAACTATTTTTGGGGGTCAGTGTGATGGCTCAGTATGTAAAGGCACATGCTGTTAAGCCTGATTAACTGAGACCTACCTGTGGAACACATAGAGTGGAAAGAGAAAACTGATTCCCAAAAACTGCCCTCTGACCTCCACATACACGCTCCATGGCATATGAATGTATGCACACACACAGACAGGAACATGAGAGTACATGTCTGCCAGATGTCAGTCTACAAAAGTCTACAAAATGTAACAAGTTTCTGAGAGTGGGAAACCAGTTTGCAAAGGTGGTCCACAACAGAATTCCATTCTGGAACTAAGAAAAGAAGTGAGTTAAATCCTTAGGTTTTGCCAGAGATTTAAGAGTATGAGGGAAGGCTAAATAGTGAGTCATTTTATGGGTAATGAACAATTCCATATGTTACTGCCATGTTGGATATATAAAATTATTCATGTTTCAAACCTTGAAAATTTTACAACTTAAAGATTGACCTTTGCTAAATGCAAACTTTAAAAAACATTTAGGTGGCCAAGCAGTGGTGGTGCATGCCTTTATTACAGCACTCAGGAGGCACAGCTAGATGGATCTCTGTGAGTTTGAGGCCAGCCTGGTCTACAGAGCAAGATCCAGGACAGGCACCAAAACTACACAGAAAAACCCTGTCTCAAAAAACCAATATATATATATATAGGAGTACAAAAGATCTGAGGGGCTGGAGAGATGGCTCAGAGGTTAAGGAGCACTGTCTGCTCTTCCAGAGGTCCTGAGTTCAGTTCCCAGCAACCACATGGTAGCTCATAACCATCTCTGATGCCCTCTTCTGGCTTACAGCAAAAACTTGAAGAAAGAACACTGTTTACATAGTAAATAAAATAAATCTTTAAAAAGATATGAGGAAAAAATTCAGAATAAGACAAAGATGCATGTTTAACAATATAAACCCTAAATAAAATTGCTGAGCTTAGGAATTTGAAAATAAGTAGGTTTTTTTTTTTTTTAACTAGACATAAAAATCAACTGAACTTTAGCATTGCTATTTCTTATATTAGTATAAGTGAGAATGTTTTGATGCTCCTTGCATGATATTTTTTTTGTGTTTTGACAAATAAGGCTTGCTGGGAAATCAGAGGGTGGAGCTAACCACTAGTTAACCATAGAGGCCGGGTAGTGATAGCACACACCTTTAATCTTAATACTTGGGAGGACCATGCCTGTCACACGAATCTTAAAAGATCTTGTAATAAACCCAGAGCCAGATATTGGTGTGGAAGTTGAAAGATCAGAGAAGCAGAACAGTCAGCCACTAGCTTACCTCTACCAAATCCTCAGCCTCCAGAGAGCAAGTTCCTATTTCTTCACACCTTACATAACTTTCTGTCCTGCCATATTACTTTCTGGGATTTAAGATGTGTGCCACCACTGCCTGACTTCTATGTCTAATTTAGTGACTGGCTCTGTCCTCTGATCCCCAGGTAAGCTTTATAGGAATACACAATGTATCACCACACATGTCTTTGACCCCAGCTCACGCCTTTAATCCCAGCACTAGGGAGGTGGAACAGGAATGTAAGTCAGGTGTAGTCAGGATCTCAGCCCCCATTCACTCTGAGGATTCGTATAGGTAAGAAATTTCTAAGGGCTGCTGATCTGCTTCTGTGATCTTTTAACTTTCATCCTCAATATCTGACTCCAGGTTTTTGTTGATAGAACTAATTAGGATCATGCTTCAGTTTCTATTATGTATATACTGGAACTAAAAATGTAAGTAAGTATAAAAATAGTGGGATCCCAGCTTCATACGCTGGTGAGAGAGTTAGAGACATCAATATGACTTACTTTTACCTTAACACTATTATTAATGGAGACATGTTTATGTATTTACACTATTTACATACATACATGTATGTGTAAATCAACATACACACACGTTCACACACATACACACACACACACCCTGTATTCCCTTACCCTTTTAGCTAAAATATTACACAGTGAGCATGTTCCAAGGAAACCAAACAAGATCATGAAACAATTTTGTCTAAGGAAAAAACAAAGAGGCAGGAGTAAGTTATTGTGTCCACCACAAAATAATATACCCTGCCACTCACTCTAAGTATTGTTAGCCACCACTTCAATTACAGACCCTCTCTGTTTTCCGGTAGTTTCTGTGTGAGTCCTTGTTATGCAGGCACAAACACCAAAGCGTGTTCCTTTGAATACCTTTCTAAGAGACAGCTCAGTTCTCCTGTGGTATGTTTTCTCTTTCACTTTGTGGAGTAATAAACACAACTTGCTCAACTGCCTGTATGCTCTTGATGCTGTTTGCCTAAAGGTCACTGGACAGAAATAAAAGTTTAATATTACAGAGTAAAAAAACTTTTTAGGTCTATTCTACCAATGTTGTTTGCAAATCACTTTAATAGCATTTCAAGCATTAAATAGCAATAGGATTTATTTATTTGAAAATCAGAGTATTGCCACCTCAATTTTTAATTTTGCCAACCACTTTGACAGATTTTGCTCTCACTATTTCTTGCTTCTGGCTGTCTAGAAGTTCTTAAACACTGAAAACCCAGTCAACTTCATCTGTTTTTTTCAATCAGTAGTGAATATCAACTCTACTTCCTTGTAAACACCAATTGTATAATAGAAAAATACACAGATACCTCAAGCTGCTTGAAAACTCATGAGATGTGTATACCAGAAGAGAATATTTGGGAAGTATTCAACTTCTAGCAATGCTTCTACTACAGATTGCAAAGAGAGGGAAAAAAAACTTGAAAAGTAAATACTACCTTGGATTTCAAATATTATGAATCTGAGAAATGAAATATTTAGAGTTACTAGCTCAAACAAATGATAGCCATTATGGCTACTAATTTATATATTGGTTTGACCCTTACTATAGATGGGTTGATGGCTGCCAGAATGGGTTTAAATATTAACATGTTACCATAATTAGCACATTCCTTTCTATAGGAATGTGCACTTTATAAAATCATCCTCTCCCTCTATATATGCCTGTAACTTTGTATCTTTTCTCTGTCTACTAAACTGTTGGGTTTCTCATTGTTGTTGTTGATGATGTTATTGTTTTGTGTTATCTACTTATCTTTTTGGTGTCTCTTGCTTTATGCTCTCTCTCTCTCTCCCTCTCCTCGGCCCTCTCTCTTTCTGAGGACTTGAACATATTAAGCTTCTTATATCTTCCAGTAAATTCTCAGAGCAGAAACTAAACCTCACCTAAGTCTTCCCATAACTCCTTTTTGCTTCTCGCTCAAAACAAGGCAATGCCTCTCTGTACCCTGTATACAGCATCACCCAGCCAGATTAAAGAAGGACAGAAAATAATTCACTTCTCTTGAAGAGAAGTCTGATCACTTACAGACAAATATATGTCTTCCCTGACATCTAAAAAATTATTGCATGAAATAAACATGAAGGAAAAAAGGTAAAGAAGCATTAGTCTAAGGTTTAAGATATGAGCTATTTTTTATTTTATAATTGATACATTTTCATTAATAATAATAATATGATCTTTTAAAATTAGGTACCATGTTCTAGCCCCTTTTGTTTTATAGAAGAAAAATAACAGTATGTCAAAAAATAATAATAAGCTTAGAAAAGATTCTGAGCAACTAGACACCTTAGTTAGATCAATAGTAATCAAACTGTGCTTTGAAAGTGTCCCAGGATTGCTGAAGGGCAGAAAGCCAAGCTTGCTTCTCCCTAAAGCGAAGTTGCTACTTTTTTATAGTTATTGTTCTATATATAATTTTATTTAAAAGTAAATAAGAATGTTGCTGCTAAATATAACTCACTAGACAAGATGACTTTGAAATGCCCTTCTACCTTTATGTTGAGTCGATGAGAAAATTATGGAAAACTTAGAAAGTCAGGCATGCTGTCATTCCCTAATTGTTGTTTCTTAGCTCCAGAAAAATCTATACAATACAATAGAAAAGCAAAGAGAATTTTAGGCTAACTGCAGGATATAAGATTCACAATAAAGGAAGCTTCAACTAAAGCATATTCATGTTTTAGGAAGATAGCCGTAGAATGTGAAAAACACTTCCTAAATACTAAGTATCATTAAGTATTAATCTAATTACTAAATATTGTTATTATGAAATGCATTATGAAATCTTCCAACATATTACTGAAAATATTATTTATACATTATTATTTAATTTTAAAATAACTGGTTTGTTGGCCAAGGAACCATTACAATACTTGTAGTAATAAGAAACCTGAACAATGTATTATATTTTAGATAATGATGAGATCCAGGCATCAAGGTTTCAAGTAGCAAAATGGTCTTCCTGAAAAACTTTATGAATAGATAAAAAGCTGTAATCATGGATATCAAAGGAATAAAGTTCTCAGATCCATAAAATGGAACCATGAAGTTACTTGATTGTATGTGTCACAGGAAAACATTGAGAACCTGCCACCGAGTACAGATGATATGGAGGACATATTGCTTCCTTTCCTACCTTCTTGACAACAGAAAACATACTTGGTGCTTTTTAGTTTCTCTGTAGTTTAGAATTTATATCACTGTGTGATGAATCACAGCCATAAGAATTCTGTAGCGTTAACAGAATATCTTCTGATCATATTTTGTGTGTGTGTGATAAGAATACTTAAGACTTGCTTTTTAGCAAATTCCCAGCATATAGTAGAGTTATTACTATAGCCTCCTTGGTATATATGAGAGATCTATATTGATTCATCACAAGACTGAAATCTACTTCTAGCAAAATATTTCCATTTCTGCATTTCTTTTCTATGAATTATAACTTTGTTAATTCTGCATATAAGCCTCATGATGCTTTATGTTTCTTCTTTGTTTGTGGCCATTTGAAGGAAAATGGCCAGCAAAGGGAGTACCCTATTAGGAAGTGTGGCCTTGTTGGAGTAGACATGGTCCTGCTGGAGGAAGAGTGTCACTGTGGAATAGCCTTTGAGGTCTCCTATGCTCAAGCTACTCCCAGTGAAACAGCCCACTTCCTGTTGTCTGCCTATCAAGATGTAGGACTCTCAGCTCCTTCTCCAACACCAGGTATGCCAGCACACCACCATGTACAACCATGATGATAATGGACTGTACCTCTGAATTGTAAGCAAGGCACTCCAATTAAATGTTTTCCTTTTTTAAAAAAATCTTTAATCATAACAGCAATTGAAACCCTAACTAAAACAGAAGTTGGTACTAGGAACTGGGGAATTGCTGTGATAGGCCTGATCATGGTTTTGTTTGGAGAAATTTGGACTTTGGTACTTTGGGTTAGGAAAGCTGTGGAATGCTTTAAGCACTGCTTAATGGGCTATGCTAGTAGGAGCATAGAAGACAATGGTACTGATAATGATTTGGACTGTTGGAGGCAAGCTCAAGAGGCTTTGGAGGAAAAGAATTTTAACATGCTGCCTAGAATCTTTCTTGTCATATTATGGTGAAGAATGTGACTGCTTTTTGCCCTTGTCCAAAAAGTTTGCCTGAGGCTAAAGAGTTTTGGATTAATTCCCTTGGCAGAGGAAATCTCAAAACAGCCTTGTACATCCTCTGTTGTGTAGTTACTAGTGTTAACTCTAATGAAGATTATAATGAAAAGAAGCCAACTGAACAAGGAAAAATATTTGAGGAGAAAAGGAGCACTAGGAAGTGGAATGGAGCTAAGTCCTGTGTTCAAGGAGATGCACAGATTAAGAAATGGAGTAAAGGGAGTGGTGACCTCAGGGCAAGACTCCAACCATCTAAGTTTCCAACTTGTGAAAAGGAATTAAAGAAAATCTTAGAACTTTGTGTAGTATTGTAGACCTTTAATCCCAGCACTCCACAGGCAGAGGTTGGTGGATCTCTGAGTTTGAGGCCAGCCTGGTCTACAGATCCAGTTTTAGGACAGCTAAGCTTACGCAATAAAGGACAGAAGGCTGTTGAAGATGTACATTGAATAAGGGAGTTCACATATTCCAGCCCCAGTAAGCAACAGAACTTGGCAGCTTTGATCATGTGGTTCTGGTTAGAGTCAAGGATAAGAGAAGGCCATTCTGGAACCTTCCTTCACACCTAAGGAAAGCTGCTGAGGCCAAGAATATATCAGGAGTGAAGACCTAGAGAGTCTGTTGTATGAAGCCGTGAAGTTGAAGCCTAGATTGTCTTGGAGACCCCAAGATGTTAGAGATATTAGAGCCTTGACATACCTGATGAGGACAGCCGTAAACAAGGAGAGGAACCAGATCAAGAAGGAGAGAAGTACATTGCAGTCCACAAAGCTAAAAGGAGTTGGAGATATGAAGAGAGTGCTTGACATCAGCCATGGAGATGAAAAGTTTGGAGTTTGCCCAGATGGTTTTTGGTCTTGCTTTGCTCCAGTACTTCCTCACTATAGTCCCTTCCCTACAGTTTGTAATGGTAATGGTATTCTGTGCTGTTATTTGTTAGATGTGATTTTTGTGGGTTTATTTTTTTTTAAATAGGGGATTACAGTTAAGAGAGTGCATGAACAGACTTTGAACTTTAGACTCTTAAATAAGTTTGAGATTGTTATATACAACGGGGACTTTTAAGTTGGACTGAATGCATTTTTAACTATGATATGGCTGCAAGACTTTGGGGGCCAAGGATTGGAATGTGGTGATTTGAAGGAAAGTGGACCCCAAAGGGAGTGGCACTATTAGGAAGTGTGGCCTTGTTGGAGTGGGTATGGCCTTGTTGGCTATACATTGGAAAAACTTCCAGTTGTTCATTATATATGTATACATGAAAAAATAAGTATGTACTTTCATAACTTAAATTTTGCCTATGAAAGAAATTGTTTAGTCTTCCAAGTTATTACTATGAAATATGTGTGTACCTTTAAACATGCATTTACTTTATTTTACAAATAACTGTTTCTGAAAGGTGTTTTTTGTTGGTTATTTTTCTTTGCTTTTGGCTTTTAAGACAATGTCTCAAATAACTCATGCTTAACTTGAACTCACTATGCAGCTGAGGATAACACTGAATTTCTGACCCTGTTGCAATCAACTCCCACACTCTTGAATTATTAGAATATAGACACTAAATAATGACTTTTTATCTCATAGAAAATAAAAAGATGTAATTATCTAACAATTTTAAACACCAAGTGTCCATTTATAATATTTATTTAGTAGCTTTCTTAAATGTCAGGCTACAAATTAAATATATATGTGTGTGAATAATGCAAGGTGAATATTCTAACTATATGTTTATGGCTTTATAAGATCATTCACCAAAATGCACTGTACACCTCTGTTCTATTGACTGCTTTTAATTACACATTTGCTTTCATCAATGAAATATATGCTGATATGAAATGGGGCATGGTCTTATATGCAGAAATACTAAAGATAGTCATATCTGTTTCATCTACAATGAAAAGAACAGGAATTCAATGTCCAACTATCTCTTTGTTTTAATTAAGAAATGGACCAGTCCTAAATCCAAATGCAGCCAATCTGAGCTAAGCCACAGATCAAGTCTACTGACAAGAAGTGCATAGTCATATCAAACCTGGGTAATAATTACAGATTTTCTTTTACTTCATTGTCATAATAATTTTCCCTGTCAGGGCGACATAAAAGAGATCTCAAAGTGATGTAAGTAGTATCATATAGAATATAAATCACTACACAACAAAAATCCATTTTCTAGATGTGAGGTTTGTATGAGCACTTTAAGAGAAACCAGGGCTCAGACTCTCAGCCTAAACCCTGAGGCTACATTTCCTGACCAGGAGATTCTTTGGGAATGTCAAATATGTACTGTGTTCTAAAAATATGTAGTTGTAGCAGTGAGAATCATAGCAGCTGTGCCAGGTGTATCTTGGAAGTTCACTTATGAAAACCAAGGTTAGGCTAATCAATAATATACTTAAAGCTTTCTAAGTTCTAACTCTTCCTTAATCACAAGAGCTATCTCTCTGCAGTTATTTATCCTTAATGTTATCCTAAAGCTTCCAGCATAATCAGTGATGAAGCTATGTGTGCTAACCATGAGACCCTGAAATGGTTTACTCACTGTTCAACCTCTTCTTCATTTGAATCACTTAATATTCTAGTAATTTCAGCTCATTTTACTGATTTCTGAGTACATTCACTAGTATTAATCTACTGAAGGAAATAATAGAATACCACAGAAATCTTTGTTCTCTTTTTTCCCTTCTTTCTTATATTTTCTTCATTTTATATCTTTCAAAATATTCAATTCTCTTAATGGGTTATATATCTTAAATCTCTAGAGATTTCATAAATTTGTATAAAAATGTGGAAATGGCTCAGAGGTTAAGAGCACTCACTGACTGCTCTTCCAAAGGTCCTGAGTTCAATTCCCAGCACCCATATGGTGGCTCACAGGCATCTGTAATGAGATCTGGGGCCCTCTTCCGTGTACATAATAAATAAATAAATCTTAAAAAAAATAAAATAAATAAAAATGTTTTAGTGAAGAGATTTCATTAATTAAAAAACCTCAGGTTAGAAAAATGAAAACAATTTATTGGTTGTTTTCCTAAAATGTACCATATCATAAAACATACTGTATAGTAATACAGTGAGTCCAAATAAACTAATAAATAACATGAACTGCATCATGTTTGCCTAAATTCACTTTTATAGAGATGATTATTCCTTTTTTATAGTATTTTTATTTTAATATTTTTATTTTATAATTAACTTAATTTTCACATATCAGCCATGGATTCCCCCATCCTCCCTCCTCCCCTCCCCATCTCTCTCCCCAGCCAACCCACTCTCCACTCCTACCTCCTCCAAGGCAAAGTCTTGCCTGAAGAGTCAGCCCAGCATGGAAGACACAGCCAAGGCAGGTCCAGTGAAGATAAAATAAACACAATTGATCTTCTAAAATGCCCCCCTGAACTCTATAATGACAATAATGATAATTATTATGCCTAGACATCACATGAAATATAGGTGCATGGATCAACAGACTCCATTCACCATATGTGTAACTAGGCAAGTATTTCCCTCCATCTAACAATGAATACTTTTCATGGTGTTTAAGCAAGAGAAATGGAAATAAATGTTGTACCTCCTAAGTGTCTCATATTAGAGACAGTACAAGGGTTCCTTATTATCCAAAAGAGACATATGGGCCTTCATTCACTATAACTAAGGTTTTGTGGTTATTATCATGGACAACATGAGGAGGGAAAAATGGCCAGATGAGCAACTACCCATCTCTCCTTCAATCTCCTTTTCTCATTTATAAGTAAACAATTGAGTGAATATCAGTAAAATATCATCTTGTAATTTTAATGAATAAGACTACAAAATTGAGTCTTTAGTCTGAGATCCCAAAGCTAAAACATTGACCAGATTCAAGCAAGCTTGTACTGACTTACTGTACTCTGAATACCAACACACACACACACACACACACACACACACACACACACACACACACACGCACACGCACACGCACACTCCACACATGCACACACACACACACACACACACACACACACACACACACACCAACATGTAAAGTAATTTTGTCAGCCAGTTATAAAATGAGAAAGTAATTCTCCTGACATTGTCTTTTGAACATTATATGCTAGCATAAAAGAAGCACTAATTACCATAAGAAGTCAAGGACAGCTCTATGTACTCCCCTCTAAATGATATTATACATTGTGAACTCGGTTAGAATCATTCTTGTCATGAGTTCCTTTTAGATTTAAATACAGATAATTAGCTATCCTGTTTTGCAAATTTCACTTTAAAGAATTGTTAATAATATCAACAGTATAAGCATAATTTTAAAAGTAGATTCAGAGATGTTTTTTCAATTCTTGAGACAAAAAAATTTACTTTGCAAAGTAAATTCATGCCTTAAATATGCATTAAAAATGAAAGTTTACCACAAATGGAAAGTATGCTTCAAATGCAGCAACTTCCAATGAGAATAATTCCAAAGATGTCTTCATACTATTAAACAAGGGTAGAAGAGGATAATTGAAATTTGCTGGATTGCTAAAAATGTTGAGATTTGAAATCATAGTTCTTCTGGGATAAGACTATATGTAAGTGTTTTCCAATATACGTTTTCTATACTGTAGTTTAAGACTATTCTGGAAGGTCCTTGTTATGATTTGGATATAAACATTGCATCCTCTGGTCCTATGAAACCTTTAGGGAATGGTCCTATTTAGAGAGAGTGAGATGGTGAAACAGACCTGGAGAACTATGCTTTCTTTTATATCCTACCCCTTTCTCACTCCTTCGGACTCAGATATGAGCAAGTTTCTACCACCATTGCTAAGTATGACTGTTGCCCTATCTTTCCCACAAGGATGGAAAGTACCGACCGTCCAGATCTGAGCCAAAATTAATCTAGACTCCACAAAGTTAATGCTTTTCACACATTTGTCCACAGAAATGAGAAAAGTAATTAACATATATCATTGTGTGAGAATACATTCAATAAAATTAAAGGAAAATAAATATTGTATGTGATCACACAGACATTTGCTAGAACACTAGGCTAGGAGTTGTGGATATAACAAAGTACTTACAATGTACAAGGCCCTGGACCTAATTCCTATTACCACAAGAAAATAAAACTAAACAAAGAATATTTCAAGTTGTATTACAGAGTTATGGCAGTAAAAACAGCAAAGCACTAGTATGATTACAGATACATTGATCTACAGAATTGAATTGAAGACCCGGCCACAAGTCCACACAAAAATAAACACCTAATTTTTAACAAAGGAACAGGAAATACACACTGGAGAAAAGACAGAAAATAGTGCTGGTCAATCTTGATGGCTATGTGTAGAAGAATGAAAATATATCCATAAAATTTAACTCTGCACAAAACTCAACACCATATGGATCAAGGACCTTGATCAATATCCAGTAGGATAGAAAGTGGGGCATATGCTAAACTCATTGACACAGAAAGAACATTCAGAACAGGTCACAGATAACACAGGCATTAGGCCCAATAATTAATAAATGAAACCTCATGAAGCTGAAAACTTCTGTACAAAATGTATACTATCATTCAGGCAAGGCAGAAGCCTACAGAATGGGAAAAGATCTTTATAATTTGGATAGAGAATTATTATATAAAATATATAAATAACTAAAAAAGAATCTAAACATCAAAAAATAACTCTATTAAAAAGAATAAGGTACAGAACTAAGTAGAGAGTTCTCAAAAGATGAAATCCACATTTCTGAGAAATATTAGAAGAAATGTTTAATATCCTTAGCCATTAAGGTAATGCAAATAAATTAAAACTAATTTGAGAGTCTATCCTATATCAGTCATAAATGTCAAGATAAATAAATGACAGCACATGCTGATGAGGATGCAAGAAAAGGGGAACATTTATTCACTGCTAAGAGTTTAAACTTGGATAGCCACTCTGGAAATCAGTGTGGAGACTACTCAAGAGGATGAAATTGACCTGTCTCAAGATTTGGCTATACCTTTCTTGGACATATACCCAAAAGACTATTCATCCTACTACAGAGATACTTGTTCATCCATGCTTACTGCTGTTCTATTCATAATAACCAGAAACTGGAAATAACACAGAATCTATCAACTGGTGAATGGATAATAAAAATGTGATACATTTTCAAAATTGAATATTGTTCAGCAATTAAGAAAAACAAAGCTAAGATAAACAGTTGGCTGGAGAGGGTTCTACACAAATAAGCAGAGTAACAAAAGCTAAGTTAACTAGGGCATTCTGACTTTTCATTCCTAGAATAGAGTTGGGTAATTTTTCACGGGATTCTCCATCAAGGAGATAAAAACCCACATTGGGTGCCAGATATTGGTAAGTTATTAAGGCCGGCTAGCTCAGTATGGGACTCTTAATCTCAGGGTCATGGATTCGTGCCCCATGCTGGGTGCTAGATATTGGTGAAATTATTAAGGCCACTCCACATAGTTAAAAGGGAGGTTTATTTACTGGTATAAGTTACAAATGAATGGATAGTCAGGTTGTAGGGTCTGGGAAAGGTATGTCGCAGTCAGGCGGTGTTCTCTGGAGAACTCTGTTCGGTCTACCTCCAGCGTCCAGGGTCCAGGCACCAAGAGAACCCCGGCACCCAGCACTTGGGTCTTTAATGTCCTCTCTCAGTCCTGCCTTGGTAGGTGTGACCATTACCAAAGCCTCACTGGGGGTTGGAACTTCCAGGTTCAAAGCTGGAATGGCTACTCACTACAAAAACCTACTAATAGTTTTCTGCTAATGGAACATAGAAATAAAATGACTCCTAATGACACTCTGCTATATCCTCAATCTGCTGTATCTGCTCAACCCAAACCAAAGAAGCTGCTTCTTCCTGTAGATGTGAATTAACATAGAGGTGCAGAACTAGAGAATGGGAAGAGTATAAGAGACTGAAGCACTCAGTCAGTGGGGTGGGGAGGATTAAAATATTTTCATAAATGTCTTACAATGTTTGAGGGATAAAAATATTTAATCCCTTGCACTAAGCATAAATTTTATATTATTTCATAGAAAAGATTTATGTTTGATATTTCTTACAAAGATGAAAGAAAAACTGAATATTAATGAATAAATGTTAAACCAAAATGTGGTGCTTATTACAGGAAATCTGCTAAGAGTTTACACCAACAGAAAAAAAAAAAACTCCCACTTTTATGTAACTGAGTAGATGCAATAACTCATCATCAAGTTGCAATAGCAACATACACGTGCATTTATGATTCATAATTTATGCTAAATTTAACTGATCAAGTTTGGTTACTGTGTTAATCACTTGGGTTTATTTTAGGGCAAAAAAAAAAAAAATAAATAAACTTTGTATTTTGACCACAAGAGATAGTTTCACAATTCAGATTAAGAATATTTCCTCCTCATACACAACACACACACACACACACACATACACACACACACACACCACACCACACCACAAACACACCACACCACACCACAAACACACACATAGCACAGACACACAATACACACACACACAAACACAACACACGCTAATGCAAGTCTGACTCCTCTACCTTCACAGAAGCAGACAGCTTATTCTACCTTTAGATATTTCCATTCCAGAGAAAAGTCTCTAGGTCCTTAAGAAAAGCCATTACTGAGCCATTAAACTGATGATGGCTTACTTAGCTTTTAAGAAGATTTATATGCATTTCAAAATGACAGATAAAATACTTAGATTACATGGCTTTGGAAATAAATGCTCCAAGAAAAGGAGGAGGGTTCCCTCCCTTATTTTCTAGCTGGAAAATGAAAGCTACTACTTTTAATATTTCCTCCTATGGTTTCATATCCTGTGAGGCTCTGGAGCTCCACAAGGACTGCAGAGTAATCACTGTTCTCAGGGAGTTCCCGCTGCAGGAGAATATGTGATGCGATCGCCAGGTTCTGTCTCCAAGCTCATAACACACCACAAATTTAAACTGAGACTAGAACATGAACATTACACATATGGTTAATCATCCACCACGTGTTTCCATTTCCTTCAGCATGCCGTTCTCCCCTACAGAATTTATAAGACAAAGCAAGGGATTGTTCACATCTCCTTCAAGCTGTGTTTCTAGGGTGGTATTAAGAACCAGAATGAAGGGAAGTCTTTTAAAAAAAAAAAAAAAGTCCATGCCTTTGCTGTGTCTTCAGACTGCTTGCTTAGACTAATGAGTGAGAGTTGGAAAGCTGCAGATCAAAAGCCAAAATTATATCAGGATATCTAGTCACTCTCACAGTCCTCTATCACCAGCGTTTGTATCTGACCTAATATCCTTTCAACTGTCAGAGGAAAACCTCAGAATGCATTAACGTGGCAAAGCATTCACTTCCACTAATCTGGGCCCTATTTTGAGATGTGAGATCCATTTGCTGTCCATTTGTTAGCCCTGTGGGTTTCACACGGCAGATGCCAGAGTCAGTCGGGGTAGGGAGAATACACTTCCTACCTCAGATTAAAACTAAGATGCTGTGTTGTGGGCCTAACAATTTCCCTGGCAACTTCCTGAGTCTTTGCTTAGAGGAAGCCTCTTACTTTGTTCTTTAGAAACATAATCAGTTTCCTCAGCACCATTCAATGAAGAGACCATCCTCTCTCCTATTATTGTCTTTGCTGTCTCTGTCAAAAAAAAACAAAACAAAACAAAAAACTGTTGTTTGTAACTACAAAGATTTATTTCTGAGTTCTTTATTTGCACATATTACTCTGTGTGTCAGGCTTTATGCCAGAAGTGAACTGACTCTATTGCTAACACAGGTACATGGTGTCTCTTAAAATAGGATATCTTGATCCCTCCATCTTCTTCTTCTCATGATTGCTTTGGCTGTTTAGAAACTTTCTTTGCAATAAGGGCCTTGGAATATTTCTGTGTCTGTGAAAACTACTGCTATTCTGAGAGGGATTGAACCAAGCCTGTTTATTGGCTTGTATAGTATGGACATTTTCAACATTACTTCTTTTAATTCAAGAGCACAAACGGGTTTTCCTTTTATAGCAAGTCCTCCTCAATCCCTCTCACCAATATTTTTTTCCCATGGGTGGGTTTTTCTTTCTCACTTAAGTTTCCTCCTACGTCTTTATTTTGTAAATAAAATTACTTTTCATTGTAATATAACTTAATAAAGATAGCACGATATTGTTCCATCCTTTCTTTTGGGTGATACTCAGGCTCTAACTACCAGTGTTTTACTTTCTAGTCAGTGGTTCTCAAACATCTAAAAGCTATGACACCTTAATACAGTTCCCCATGTTTCAGTGACCACAACTATAAAATTATTTTTGTTGTTACTTCATAATTGTAATTTTCTACTATTATGAATCAGTACATAAATATCTGATATACAGGGTATCTGATATGTGACCCGCAAAGGACTTGGGACCCACAGGTTGAGAACTGATTTCCAGGTGGCCAACTTTTCCAGATTCTATATTATATTTGGTTTTCTGTACTAGAATATTCCACTTAACATCATGGTCTTTGGCTTACTCTATCAAAATTTCAGGGTTTTAGTATTTTATGACTGAGAAGTATTCCATCTGTACATGTCCCACATTTTCTCCATCTATTCATCAGCTGATGGAAACTCCACATTTTTTCCTGTTTTTTGGCTATTGTGAATAGTGCTATAGTAACATGGGAGTGCACATATCTCTTTGGCACAGTAATATTCCTTCTGAGTCATACAAAGCAAAGGGATTGCTAAATCATAAGCAGTTCTGTCTTTATTATTGTATGTATGTATGCATTTAATATTATAGGTATGTATTATATGCTCTAAATTTACTGAATTTTCAGTTCTAATAGTTTTTATGCAGTAGGATAAAAGTAATAATATCCAATATTCAGCATAACACAGAACTGATAGCAATTAACCATGTATTTCAAAATACCCAGATAATTTTGCAAGATCTAACTCAAAAGAATAATGACTGTGTAAAGTGATGGAGACAAAAATTGTCATAAATATGATGTATTTAAATTTGTACTGAGAGAAAGAGGAGAGCATCCCACAATACCCTATTAATATGTATCAGTTTTAACATGTACTTAACATCCAGAAGATTTTCCTGGTATCATAAAGGCATTCCATCAGTGTTGTCAACACTTTTGAGGAATATTACTCCCATCGGTATTACATCTAATTTCATTTAAAAGATCTGAGGAATTCCCTATTGCTGCAGCTTGGAGTTTGATCTTAAAGTCAGTTGATTCATTTTGTCTTAACCTTTGATATATTTAAAGCCGAACAAACCCTGACTGCAGCGACCTTCGTGATTCTAATCTACACCCAATTCTGAAGAGCTAGAGCAATGGCTATTTGCTGGGGGAGTAGGATTCCTTGATTGAAGTAGATTTCCCACGCTCTGGTGGATGGCCCCAAATGCTTGCACATTTGGGCAGCACTAATTGAACTTAGTGGGTTATCAACAAAGAAAAGAAATGAAGAGAAGATAAAGGAAAGGAAAGAAGGAAAGAAAGAAAGAAAGAAAGAAAGAAAGAAAGAAAGAAAGAAAGAAAGAAAGAAAGAAAGAAAGGAAGAAAGAAAAAAAGAGAGGAGCGGAGAGGGAAGAATAAGACATGAGGTTGGAAGAGGGATGTGATGGGCATCTAGGTGTAGTAAGAGGTGGAAATGAGGATTTAAATGATCATATTTCTTTGTACACATCCAAGAAATTCTCAAAAATGAAGCCCCTCCCTCATAAAAAGAAAGAATTTCAACATGGAACACGTAAGTCATACAGGTGCTTGGGAATGCTCACAGTTTCCAACATACCTCAGATGTATCTCAGCAGTCTACTGCTAAGGTAATTTATTGGGATGTTACTGAAATGACAAATTAAAACACTGATTTTTTTCACATGAACTTACTGGCAAACTTGGAAATGTTAGTGTTTTGGTATAAGATCTTGAGACTTTCCTCTCTCTGTGTACCTTTTCTAACATAATGAACCAGAACAGCATGGACTACAAGCTTGCCTGTTGTAATTCTTAGAAAATCTACTCCTTACAACAGCCCAAAGTTTTCATTAAGATTATTCACATAAATCCAACAATGTTATTGAGAATAACATTGTAAAGTGAGCTTCAGATCATAACCAGTAACAAATCACAAAGAAATTGATGTCCTATACCACTATGTAAGAGCCAAACAAAAAAGCAGCAGTGTGGATTAAGGCTGCCTCTGGTGTTCATATCAAGTACAAGTATCATCTAAAAATGTATAAGAAACAATGAACCCGAAATCAATTTCTTAACAGGCTCACTGCTTATCAATAATTCCCCCATTGGCTCACTGGATAGTGAATGTCTGATAATATTTCAGATAATTATGTGTTAAATTACAGGTAATTGAAGATAATTTGTGGAAGAGTCCCTGATAAACAGGGTATTGAATATGGAAAGCCTGGAATGGGAGGTTTCAAAATGGAGACAATGGATTCCTGATAGAAGGAAATCATCAAAATCTACATCCACTTCTCCCAACCAACCCATCCCAAATACTAAAATAAACTCAGAAGAGAGGAGTTTTGTATGTTCAAGGGATTTCTGACCAGCATTCATACTTCATTACTTTAAGAATCATTGCCCTGCTATACAAAAACAATAGAAAGTAAAAATACAGTGATATTTTATTGGACAACATTTTAATGCCTGTTTAATGTGAATTGTTGCCGCCATCTGCACATCAGGGGAGGATTCATGGGACTATTGATATTTGACATGTATGTTAAGGGATTACAGTAGGTCAAACAGTCAGAATTATAAGAGAAGGTATTTCCAGTAGAAATTATCACTCAAGGCCTATGGTTAACATGACAAATTAAGAAAAGACAAATAACAAAGGATCATGAACTACAATAATGTGGCCCATCAAACTCCTGTGTTCCATACCACTGAAGCATCTTCAAGCAGAGTCCTATTCCATCAACAGGAGACACTGAAAATTGTTCATTCGAGAGTGACATGATCCAGGACTGCTCTGGGTATACACAGTTAATGACCTAACTGCACATCAGAAGGATGTGTGGTTTGGGTATTCATCTCACAGAGAAAGAGAGAAAAGACATGCTTTAACCCCAGCATGATTTACTGACAGTTACACCAGACTTTTATTAGCTAACAAGGGATTTTGATGTCTGTGTTCTTCCTGTTATGAAGCAAAATAGTGATCATTTGTTGTTCTATGTAGTTCGACCCATTTTAGAAACTTACATTATTTTCTCTGGTATATTTTCAAGTAAATGGAGGTCTATTTACAAAACTGTATTATTCATATTCTTTTTCATTTTTAAACAATGGTGGGCTATTTCTATACTTAACACAGCTATCAAAGCAACTCTCTATGGACTTCTAAATAGACTATTATTAACAAATCCATTCTTAATGTTTAATGATGATCTGGAGGGGAAGAATTAAGCTTTCTATGAAAAATCATAACCCACCCACATTCAGCATTCATGCTGATATCTTGTTGAAAAAAAACGATTTTCCAGAATTAATTTGATTTAACCACTTATGTTACTCTTAATATGAGATATTTTTCACTATCTTAGAAATGCAAAACTCTCTTTAAAGAACAAATGCCAGAGTGGCAGTTGCTTTGCCTCTGTGTACATGTAAAGGAGACAAGAAGAGAAATACTCCAGGAGAGGAATGCAGAACCCCAGCCAAAGGCAGGGGGAAACACAAAATGAAACAGGAATCTCAAACTTTCCTGAAGTATTTACTTTAATATAAAGCCAACAAAGATAAGAGTAAATGCTTTTTCAGGTTTGTTAAGAACCATTGATAGCTATCTCTCCCCTAGCTTGAGCTCCAAAGAAACTATATTAATGTCTGCAATCCCAGTATTAGTTACTTACATTCTTCCAGCCAAATTGACTTTAAAAATATGTCTTTTTTTCTATAATACTCTATGCCTAATATGCTTCCATTCACTTTACCAGACAGAGAGCAGGAAGAAAGTAGGATGGCAAAAGTTAAACATGGAGTACTCAGTTTTCAAGAAAGAAATACGGATAAAAGGTGAAAATATCAAGAGTGCATCATATAATTGGAAGACAGAAAGAAGCTGATTCTTCAAAGAAATGAATGCCTTAGTGCCTTAGCCAATAGGAATTTTAGCAAGCAAAGGGGGATTCTACAGACTGAATGTTTGTTATCTCTGAGTTACAAATCCAAATCTTAGCATCAAAGGCCTTTGGAGTATCACTGCCTTTCGTAGAAGAGACCCCAGGACCTTCACTTCATGCTTTATCCTCCCTAAGAGGACAGCAGGAAATAATAGGATGGGGGTCCTAACCAGTAACTGATACCTTGTAACCTTGGAATTCATAGCCTCCTCCATGATTTAAAAAGAAATAAAGCATTTGTTGTTTATAAGCTATACTTAGCTTGGTGTATTTTCTTATAGTAATTGGAAGGGAATTAATAAGGAGAAAATAATTTATCATTTAATTGCTTTTATGCACTAAAAGCTTTCAAGGTCTCAGCATGGCTTATAGGCCACGGAAGTCAAGCTAGCCTGCTACTCCACAAGCCCATAATGAGGACTTGACGCAAATGAAATGCGTGTGTTTGGGGCGGGGTAGAAGTTTTGGTGAGGGTATAACTCAGAGACAGTATTTAGAGAACATACTCTGCGAGCCAAATTTATTTAAAGATATGAAGGAGAAGATATTTCCTGGTACTAAACCAGCAGTTGATTTTCACACTCTATTTAATCAGTTGTTAAATACAACATTCATGTTTACCATCATTAGAAAATAACGTGACGTATATGTGCTTCAGTACTATCTTGCTCATCTTTGTGTACTTATGGGTAGATTTAAGATTGGTAGAAGAGTAGAAGGGAGCGTAAAAGCAAAGCCCAATGAGACTGAGGATGAAACTCAGTTGGTAGAGTGATTTTCTAGCATGCACTCAGCTTTGTCCTTAACACTTCAAAGAAACCAAAAAGTACAGCTATTGCTCATTGTATGAAATTCGACATTGGTATTTTAAATAGTTTTCTATCTTGTATGTATTGGAACTAGTTAGCTACTCATACACAAATATGGCAGTTCCTGTTACACATATGCAATTTTACAGCAAAATATTTGATCCATATTGATCATCAAGTTCATGGTTCACATGAAAGACAGGAAGACTCCAGAAGCATTTTAAATAAAAATAAGAAGAGACCAGCTTATGAATTCCCAGTATCAGCTTTAGCAATGAATAACTAATAGTAATCATTATATTAGTTCTTTTTGATGTTTAATAACATTTTCTTTATGTATGGATTTTAACCTTTAAGAAGTGTGTGTGTGTGTGTGTGTGTGTGTGTGTGTGTGTGTGTGTGTGAAGTATCTTCCAGACACTATTCCAAATAGCAATTCACACAGGGCTTTCAGCTAAAAAAAAAACTCAGCATAATTAGGTTTCCATGTCCAGTGACAAGGAGAAGGATAAAATTTTTGTTACCATTCTATTGATACATAAAACACACATACACATATATATCGCTTTTGATGCAGACATTCATCCCTGTTATCTCTATTTTGTAATTTTTATTACTTAATGTACTTCAGAAAATTACGCTACATGAAGAGATATATTTCACCTGAATAGCTATAAAATAATCTATTACATAGGTTTTTTGTTTTGTTTTTTGAAATAGAGTTTCTCTGTAACTTTGGAGCCTATCCTAGAACTTGCTCTATAGACCAGGCTGGCCTCCAACTCACAGAGATTCACTTGTCTTTGCCTCCTGAGTGCTGGGATTAAAGACATGTGCCACCACTACCCAGTTCTTATATAGATTTTACATGAGAGCTATACCAATAAAGATGAACACATACTTCATTTTGCAGGGAATCAAATGATTCTATTGGAAAATATGATTAATGTCTTATGTCAAACTTTCTAATTAATATGAGGTCTCTAGAAACATTTATAGGATATTTTTATGTCTCGTCTGGTGTGCAAATGATGGCTGAGAGAATCCCATTCTTCCATCCTGATTCTTGTTTATTATATCGCTATGCACAAAGGTTGCTTAGTTGACAACTCAAATTCAACAAAAACCAACAAAAGAAAACAAGCGTCAAGTGCTGTAGCATCTCTGCCAGCTCACTCTGCTGTTTAGTCATGCCTGGATCTCTGAGCTGAGGAGACAGGAGGCTCCAGTTTGGCTTCATCCTACCTTGTTATCACCTCCACACAGCACAGAGCAGTGGCTGATGCAGTGGCTTTCACTCTCTGTCACTCACAAGATAGCAGGGGCTTTCATTCTCCTTTTCCTACAAAGCACCCAAGCATATTTTTCTGATGGTAAATTGATCTCTTTCCTCTCTCTGCATGGCTTTCTGCTTTATTCTCTCCTCTTAGATTCAGAATCAAAAAGCAGAAAAAGGAGTCAATTTAGCATTCTGAACTAGATATTTAAATTCTTCCCTCCATATCTAGAATGTGTTTCTGTAGGTGTATTTGCTGCATGTAATTAGTTCATATTGTACTCACAAACACCTACAGTTAAATGTCTGTTGCATTCTATAGGAAATAAAACAGGCTCTATTACTTTCCAAAACTTAGTAACACAGCACCTTTTCTTCAGGAGAGATATACTAATCCTTGTATCAGTCATTCCCTGTGGTTTACCAATAGGCTTTATGAACATTGTGCCCCTTTTAACCATGTACTGATAGGTGTTACTGTAGTGAAAGGCATGTTGCCTGCTTTTAGAGGGGCACCAGAAAAAAAAATAAAGCTGTTTGATATCATTAAAAATGATAAATATTACGTGTTCCTAAGGTCATAAAATTTTGTTTGCTGAAATGATATATTTTATTTGAATATAGGTACTTAAACAACTCCAACATTGTTGTGAGATGTTTGTATACTGTGTGAAGATGTATTTGCTGTGATTGGTGTGATACAATTCTGAACAACTAATAGCTAGGCAGGAGGAAGAGGCAGGATTTCTGGGGAGAAAAAGGAAGAGGAAGAAGAATCTAGGAGCACAGGTGAAGCCAGGAGACATGGAGAGGAAACAGGAGGTGCAAGATGGAAGAAATGTAATGTCATGTGACAAAATGTAGATTCATATAAATAGGTTAATTTAAGATATAAGAACTAGTTAGGAAAAAGCCTAAACTATAGGGAAGCTTTCATAATTAATAAGAAGTCTCCGTGTCATTATTTGGGAGCTAGCTAAAGACTTGTTACATATGGTGTCCAATATGGGGGTATGTATTTCCACATAAGACCTGAGAAACCTTTAAAAAAGGGTTCCAAAAATTCAAACATAGAGCCAGACAGCGTTTCTTAGTCTCAAAGTCTTTCAGGCAGGGTGCAGCATACCTAAGCAACTAATTTAAAAATGTGATGTAAAGTCCTATTCCTTAAAAGCTATTAGGATAACAAAGACAGGTTAGCAGTTAGTCATCTATAACAATCAAACTTATAGTCATGTTAAGTATGTTCTCAAGGTCAAATAATTATATTTTAAATAGATAGATGGTCTTCAAACTATAGAACATGGCATTAAAATGTTTTAATCACATAAGGCTTTTCATGATAGTGAGACACATCTACTCCTAGAAACACAAAATTACTTCAAAAAAGATATTGGGCATTGAATAACCTCCATATGGAATTTGCTTTCATTTTTAGCAGTTAGCAACTGGGCAAGAAACTGCCTTAGTCTCAAATGTTGAATGTATGCTGTCCAAACTGGGCAAGCAGGACACAAAAGAAAGTGATTGCCAAACTTTGCCAAGTCATTCAAACTTCCTGCTTCATAGGAATATCTGTCAGATATTCCAGGCCTGTAGGCTGAAAATGGATGTTCCAACTTTGCAGAGGAATCCCGGGTGACTGTCCACGCAGCCAGCTGTTTCTGTAATTTTTATAATTTTGGAAATTGTTTGCTCTACACTTCCTTTTCACTCAGGTGATATTATATTCTTCTCTCATCTTTAATGAGGTTAAAGACTAGATAGTTATATAGTTTTCCTTGTTACCAAATTCAGAAAAGAAAATTACATAAGAGATATAAAGTATTTAAGGTCTAGAGACATAAAAGCTTAAATAGTTTATCTAAGAAAATGTTTTAGGCTCTAAAAAGATAGTTTTGGGTTGGTAATACAAGTTAGGATACAAAGTGAATTAGGTACAAAACTTTGGACTCATTATGGTAGGATAGATAATACAGTACTTTCTCCAAGTTTACCACATACAAATGGACTGGACATTGTGAATGTAACTCTTAGCTAATAATTATTGTATGTAGTTTTCAGAGAAGAGAATTCTGGGAAGTGAAAGGCTGAGGCAGAGAGGCACTGCCAGCTGCCACCATGAAAAGCAATATGTAAGGTACCAGTAAGCCACGAGCCACCTGGCAACTTATAGACTAATAGAAATGGGTTAATTTAAGATATAAGAACTAGATAACAAGAAGCCTGCTGTGGCTATACAGTTTGTAAGCAATATAAGTCTCTGTGTGTTTACTCAGTTGTATCTGAGCAGCTTTGGGACTGGCGGGTGAGAGAGGTTTGTCCTGACTGTGAGCCAAGCAGGACTGGAGAAAACTCCAGCTACAGTTTTACTATGTTAGAGTTAAGCTATAGGCTTTGCTTTCATAATTAGTAAGAAGTCTCCATGTCATTATTTGGGAACTGGCTGGTAGGGCAGAAAAACACTTATTACCCCATGTAAACGCAAGGTCATTGCTTTTGGCAATGTATTCATTAGACTAATCTACTGTATGTCTAGAGCGATTCACAAATGTATATCTGTCAACATGTCATCTTTGAATAATTTCTATCCAAAATGAAATTAAATTTAATACAAATCCCTGCTCCATGACATTCAATCAAACCCTTTCATTACCTAATATAATGGAACCCAGTTTATTTCATTCCAGAATTCACATGGATAAATACTCTCTCTGAAAAAAAATACTTCTCTTTTGATGATCTAAGATAAACTGTGTCAGATATAATACATGTCCCCCTGTCCCTGTGTATATTAATTTCCAACAAAAGCAACATAGACAAGGGTCCCATTTTCTGCCCACATCTTCATAAAATGCTGATAGAATCTTTAAATGCTCACCACCAAAATAATAGTGAATAAAATGCTATTCATGCCATACTATATATTTCACATATATTTAATCAAAATATCACATAGCAATCCATAATTTCATACAATTATTAGCCCATCAAAATTATATTAACCACAAAAATTTTAAACTGAACTTTAAAAACTTATTGAATCATTACATAGAGGCAGTAGTCAAGTGACTAATATAAAACTCATATTTGGTGGTACAAATAATAATCTCAAAATATGATAGGTGGAGATAGGTTCAAAGTTCAAGGAGAGCCTGGGCTATCTAAGAAAGATGTTTGCTCAAAACAATAGCAACAACAATAAACGTCTGCCTTGTATTTAAAATCTATTTTTATAGACAACTATAGGTGAAGTTGTAAATAAATTACTTTGTTATTAGTTGTTCTGGGAAATAGAAACCATTTCTAATAATGCAGTTCCCTTTTCTGATGCATAACAGACTTAAAAAAAGATAGTCCCAACCAAATGGTTATGTAACACTGCTCAGTTAATAAGGAATGTTCAAATAGACACAAATATAACCTACTTGGTCTCCATTACCAGCTCTTAACCTAAATATTTTCTAATCTTTAGCAATAATAAAGCTGTGCCATATCCCATAATGCATCACAAAACTCCCAACACCAAATTTTAATAGTCTCCCTATATAACATCATTTCATATTCTAAAAATTAAAATGAGCAAAAGCTCAACCAAAAATGTTTCTTGAACAAATAGAGAACACATTTTATTTTCATCTAGGTGATTGCTGCTGCCAAAAATAAAATCTCTAAATACATGATTGCACCTAACTGAGCTATTGACATTTTGGCAATGTAGCATATAGCCTATGTAGGTCACTACTTTAATATGATTTTTCATAACAATTCTCATTTTGTATTGAATTTTTTCTGTTTTCATGTATGTGCACAATGTTCATGCATGTTAGGCATGTTTTGTATGTATGTGTGCATATGTGTAGAGGCCTAAGGTTGACTTGGGTCTTCAAGCTTATTGTTAAACAATTTAACCACTGAGCCATCTCTGCAGTATCCAGAATTCAGTGTTTCTTGTATTTGTTGTTGTACAAAGATTAGTTGAATGTGTGTGTGTGTGTGTGTGTGTGTGTGTGTGTGTGTGTGTAATTATTTAGTAACTATTTCATATTAAAGTCCCAAAGGTCTCCAATTCATGCTTGGTTTGTCTATATATACATGTTTTTCCTACTCAGTGCTTAAGCCAGTAGGAGTCACACCTATTCCAGTACCTCCAACTGAATGTACTGGCCTTAAAACTGTGAGGAAATATTGAAAAAAACTGATGTTCTCAAGTAATGTTAATTGGAAAGCACTACAAGCCACGTTGAAAAACACTGTGATAGTTTCTTAGGAAGCTAAACATGTACTTAACATGTTAGATATTTATCTGAAATAATTAAAGTCCATTTGTCATGGTCCTGGTGCCATTAAAATAAGCAACAAAGCAAGGCACAAAGCTGGAATTCCCAGAGCTGCTTTCCTAAGAGTGCGATACCCAGGGAAATTACACTAATTCTATCCTTATGTGTTTCACTTTCCAGTGGCTGACTAGCTTGGGTGATTCACCCAGGGAGTACTAAGCTGAGCCTGGACATATTAAGCTGTATAGTCAGTGAAAGGACAGTTACAATTTCTGGAAATTGAATACCCATCAGAGACAGCATATCTAATCATGGGAACTGTGTGACAGCAAATGTAATCAGTATTTGTCCCTGGGATTTCTAATATGTCATATGGTTTCTGGCGAGTGTGTCTGACCTACAGTGTGGTGGGGAATGAGGAGTCTACAAGGGGCACTTTACTCTGCTGTGTGGTGGATTTAGCCTTTGCTAGTTTAAAAAAAGAAAGAAAGAAAGGGTTTCTGGGCTACACACTGCTTTGATAGAACTGCTTCTGATAGTTGATGATACACATGGGTCCAGACCCAGAGCTGGCAGTAAACTGTACTACCGCCATGTTGGGAAACTGAGGCGGGCGGAGCCAGCAGCCACAGCTGTGTTTCAGTCTTATAAAAATGGATATTACACAGAGAATCTGGTTTGTATTGTCTTTGGGATTTTTAACTACAGAAAAAGATTTGATCGTAAAAGCTGTTGAGTTCAACAAATATGTAAATTTTAAAGGTACCTTGACTTCAAAATTTAAGGATATGTTGCTTTGGAAAAGAGTCTCTGCTTTTGTTTCCACAGAAAGCCAGAGGCTATGGATTTGTTTCAGATTAAGATACATCAGGTTTGATCAGCCAAGACCACCTGAAAGGTCTCCAATTACAACATGGCCCAGATGATCCAACATCCAGAATGGTTTCAAGACAACTGGCTCAGAGGTTCACCTTCATGGACTACTCCATAATCCTAAAATTTTGTTTGTGTCCCCATAAGATAAAGCACCCCCCAGCTGGAAGTAGTAAGACAAACTACGTCCAAATTCCCAAAATTATTAGGCTGGCTTTGGAGATGGAATTGGCTCACTCCTTCTCTAAGCCCAGACATATTGCTAAAATAAAAGGCTAGGAGATTCTTGTGTCCCAAATCAGAAGAGCCCTCTGGTGTGGGACAGAAAAACACCAATATTTTTATTTAAATCGGGTTGATTATAAATGCGATCTCTTTCTAAAGAAGAAAAGTGGATATGATATAGATATAATAGGACAAAAGAGTAGATTAATGAACTTACTTTTAAAGAACAACAACTTGTTTAAAATGTCTTACATTGGTATAGATTTTAGTCTATTGATACAAACTTAAAGTTAATTTTGTTATACTGTATATATATTTCTACTCTCATTTGAGGTATTATGTTTATGCAACTCATTTAGATTGTAATGGATAATTAAGAAATACAGATCAATTAGTCTTCTATGATAGTCAAATTTATAGTCATGTTAAGTTTTCTAGGTATACATAGATATATTTCAGATAGACAGGTAATCTTCAAACACTTCAAAGGTCTACAGAATATGGCATTTAAAATATTTTTAAAATTTAGACTTTCTGGACAATGAGACATGTATGCTCCTGGCAGTACCAATTTACTTCAGAGAGGAGGATGGGCATTAAAGACACTTCCTATGGAGTTTATCTTCACCTTGGCAAAAATAGCCATTTGGGCAAGAAACTGTTCTTTCCTGGACTGCTTGATCAACTGGACATGCAGGACCCATAGAAAGGTGGCCACTGAACTTTGCTTGGCAAAATGGTCCTTCAGGTACCTGTTTCGCAGAGGAAACTGCCAGACATTCTACAGGACACTGAAAAAAGTGACTGAGAGACTCTAGCCCTGTGGGCTGAAGACAATGCCCCAACTTTACAAAGGAACATTAGGTGACTGTCCAGGATGCCAGCTGTCTCTGTCTACCCAACAAGACTCCTGAAAGTTGCTAGCATCCTTCTCCTGGTTCTCAGGTAATATTATATCCTTCTGAGGTCTTTGATGTGGTTGAAGACTAGATAGTTATAATTTCCTCAGTTATGATAAAAGATAAATTAGATATAAAACCTTAGACTCACAAATATAAGATAGATATCTTGCTTGATAATTGTTTTGTTATCTAAAATTTTACTATATAAAAGTTAAAACCTTGCTTTTTAAAAAAAAAAGAAAAGGGGAAGTGCTGTGGGATGTTCTTTATGTCAAATGTGTTGCTCTGATTGGGTAAAATAAATGAAGTGCTGATTGGCCAATAGCCAGGCAGGAAGGGTAGGGTAGGTGGGACAAGGAAGAAGAGAATTCAGGGAAGTAAAGGCTGTGAGGGGAGACACCGACAGCCACCATGACAAGAAAGATGTAAGGTACTGGTAAGCCACTAGCCACGTGGCAAAGTATAGATTAATAGAAATGGGCTAAATATAAGAGTAAGAGCTAGGCAATGGTAGGCCTGAGCTAATGGCCAAGCAGTTTAAATAATACAAATGTCTGTGTGTTTATTTTATAAATGGGCTACCGCACTACTGGGGCTTAATGGGACCCGGAGAAAGGCTCTCCAACTACATTAGTGTGCTTGTCTTCTTTTTTCTCTAGTTTTATTATCAAAGGTCAACTTCATTTGTTCAATAAATTTCTATTTCAAACTTGCTATAAAATCTCATAAAAACTTTGAAGATAATACAGGCTGTTCACATGTCCAACATACAGACTCTGCTTTTAATTGATGGTGCTTTTGATATATCTGACTAAATGTACCTATTCAATTGTTGTAATTAAGTAAAATCAATATTTTATTTAGAATCCTTAATTTTCAACTAATTTTAATTTTCTTTATTTCAATTTCCATCCAGTATGACATCTTACCTTCAGAAGTGGTACTTCTTATTATTTTTTTAATTATTTAGCTTTCAGACACTTCTTGTTAATGGTGAGTTTTGGGGAAAGCTGACCTGGTATTTTAAAATATATTGGGGATAAAATATATAAGTAGCTTTCAATTATTAGACTGTATTTTTATATAAAAAAAACCCACACCATGTGGTTATATTTTGTTTGTATTCTAACAAATGAAATTTGCCTGAAGATCAGAGGACAGAGCCAGCCACTAGATTAAACATAGAGACTAGACAGTGGTAGCACACACCTTTAATCCTAGCAATCGGGAAACAGAGACCCTGGACTACAGGAGTTTATTCCAGTCTAAAAGAGAAAGAGAGCCAGACAGTGGTGGCACACAACTCTATTCCCAGTAGTTGGGGGTCACATGCCTTTAATCCCAGCACTAGGAAGGTTGAGACAAGAAGTGATATGGCTGGGCAGAGAAAGGAATATAAGGCAGGAGGACACAGGAGTTCAGTGCCCTTTCAGCTAAGGACTCAAAGCATTCAGTCTGAAGATTTGTGGAGACAGGATCTTCCCTTTCCTCAGAGGAGTTGCAGAGGTGAGAAGTGGCTGTGGCTTGTTTTTTTCTGATATTTCAGCATTTTCCCCAATATTTGGCTCTGGGTTTTTATCAGAAGACCAATTAGGATTCCTGCAACAACACTATCTTCACCACGTCTATCAAGTCACGCATTGCCAGCATCACTTACCACAGTAGAGAGTAGATTCAATCACCTGGCTGATATAATGTGTCAGTTTTCATCAAAATAAACTTACTCACACACCCCTTATTATGTAGTCTTTGGTAGGAAGACAGGATGTGCTGCTCACTCTTGTAGGATAATCTACAAAACCTAAATGGATGCATTTAAAGGGCACATATCTATTTTCTGGCTTATTTATTTATCAGACTTTATGTCATTGTGGACTGATGGCTATTTCTCCATTGTTGACTGTAATCTAGTAGTTAAATTTAATAGTCACCTTTCCCATTTGCTTACCTCTATCTGCCTAATATTGAGAAGCTTGGCATTCACCCCTATTGTTCTTTTGGGTGCATGTTGCTTTTATCTTCGGGACTTTGTTGTGTTCTGCATGCATAGAATGTACATTATTCTTTACAGCCATCATTCTGGAAGCTTGTTTGGGGGAAGAAAGGAAGCAGGTTTAACATGCTGTGATGCTAAACTCACTGGTCCTGCACTCGGAGTTATATTCTTTCCACACATTTCTGTCATTTCCTCAGATTGTTGTTTCCTACTGCACTGTTCCAAATATATTTAACTAATGCCTTTATAACCCATGTTTCTTGTCCTTTCTTACTGTCCTGAGTTTGATTTTAAAAAAAGACAGAAGGACAAAACAGAGAAAAAATAAATATTTTTACCCTATCTGGAAAAAGTTTTCAGAATTTTGTTGTGGTATTGTGCTATAAACAAGCCCCAGCCTGTGTCTCACACACTGCAAGAACATTCTTTTTCTGTCTCTGTCTGGAAGAAGGGAAGACTGTGTAATCAGACACTGACCTGTTTTCTCATCTCATGGAGAAAGTATTCCATGTTTCACGCTAAGTTATGTAGTAGTCACAGTGTTTTTAGACCTGTTATTTACCAAGGTAGACAAATGTCTTCATATTCTTGTTTTCTAATTTGTTTTTGTAGTCAGGAATATATATCATAGTTTGTCCAGGTTTTTTCAAGATTAGAATACATTTTCATATTAGTTTTCTGAATTTTTTTCCTAGAATACTTGCTGTAGATTGTCATTTATTCCATTGTTAATCAAATAACAATATGATTTTTGTTATTGTTACTAATGCTGTTATTTCTATTGTTGTATTTTTAAATGTTAAACCAAACTTTATTTCCCAAGATAAAACATACTATCCACAATGTGTTATCATTTTCATACATTATTTTGTTTTATTTCTTAAAATCTGTTGCAATTATTATGTATGTGTTTATAGCAGTTATGTCTATAGTTTTATAATGTCTTTGTCAGGTTCTGGTATCAGTTCTTTGGGTGTATCTCTCCAGAGGCCAGAGTTTAAGAAGGACTAAAGCATCAGATATCATCAAGTTTGTAAGAAAAATGCCATCATCAGCATGTTTATTCAAACACCAAGACATTTTCAATTTTTTTTTTTTTTTTGTAGAGGCTGAACTTTAGCTTTTCAGAGAAATAATGAATAAGCCATTTCTCTGACCAGCATTTTATTCCTAATAATAGTCCATTTGAGGGAAGGAGAATTTGTTTTGTTTTGTTTGCTTTGTTTTCTTTCTTTCTTTTTTCCCCCTAGTCCAGTCCTATGGGGGCTCCATAGCTATTGGTCTACAGTTCATTGGTTTCCACTAGTGTGGCTGGTCATCTCTGCACATCTTCTCATCATGATCTTGATGGCCCCTGCCTATAGAATCCTTCCTCTGTCTCATCGATTGGATTCCCGGAGCTGGGCCTGGTGCCCAGCCATGGATCTCTGTATAAGTTTCCATCAGTAACTGATGAAGGCTCTATGATGACAGTTAGGGTATTCACTAATCTGTTTGCTTTGTTTTCATCAGGCAATTGCATATAATCTGGTAAACAGAGCTTCGTGATACAATACAACTACACAGACATAGAAACTTCCTTTTATTTTTCTGGATATTGTAGTATATAACCCCAATGCTGGTAAATACAAGATGAGTTACAGTCTGCATCTGTCAAAAAATCCATACTTGAACCAATATAAAACTTTGAAGTTATTTTGTTATCTATACATTTTTGTTAAATTTGTTGAACATAAATTTTCAAGAGGACACAGAAAGTTTCTTTGGCAGGGGGCGGGGCCCCTAAAAGTATCCTGCAAAATTCCTTGAAACAAATGTATGCTAAATATGTATTTGCTAGAACTGCTGCTAATGTGCATTAGGCAGACTGCTTGGTTCTCTGAGCTAACTTGCCATGTGTCAATATTCTTCTTTCAATTTCTTCTTAAATCCACTGTTATTTCTCCCTTGGAATTTATGGTACCCTTTTGTAGTTAACAGGAGTGAGTTTCTGTTTATGATCTCCCTCAGGGTTTTCTAAGAATTGTAAGAAAAAAATTTCAGAACCTATCCCGTGCAGATTCTAATTCTGTAGATTCTGAATGCAACTCAAAAAACATTGATAAAATGTGTTGCATTTTTGTTCACATGTTTGTGTGTCATAATTTTTCTTGTGTTTTGAAAAATTTCTAGAGGAAGTCACTTTAACCTTTTCAGGCTTGATTTTTTTTTTTTTTTTTTGCACAAATGAGTGTGTTCATGTACAAGTACATGTTTATGTGAGGTACATGCGCATGCATGTACAGGCTGGAATGTAACTTTAGATGTCAACCTCTGGAACATTGTCCTCCTCCATTGAGATGGCTTTGCTCATTGGTTTGAACTTACAAATTAGGCTGGCCCATGATGCACAAGTATCCTCCTCTCTATGCCTCCTCACACTGGGACTATAAGCAAATTCCATCATATGCAGCTTTTACATGAGTTCTGGAGATCACCTCAAGCCCTTATAAGGTGAGCTGTTTCTAAGCCAATTCACTCCCCTCTACTATAATGTGAATTCCTCTCAGAGGTTGGAGGAAATATGGTCTCCAAGTGTCCTATATGGGTATCTCAAACCTCTTAGCTGTGTGTGGACTTCAGACCTGAGTATGTTCAGGTTCATATTACATTCCTCAACTGCCTTGTTTTGTGACTGTGGTTCTTCAAGTATATATTCAAGAGAGTTCATGACTACTATAACTTAGTCTCCTTACAGTTCCTATCATATCAAAAGTCAAAGTTAACCATATAATGAAATTCATTGTATAACCATATAATGAAAGACCATGTTTTTAAACCCAAACTCACTTTTAAAAAATTTTTGTTTTCTTCCCTGCTCCTCTTCTTTTCTTTTTCTCATCTCTTGACCCTCCCCTTCCTCTTCCCTTTCTTTCCCTTCCCACCATTCTTTCTTTCTCAAGATAGGATTTTATGTAGCCTAGTCTGGTCTTGAACTTGATTTGTATCTGAGGATAAGCTTGAACCTCCAGATCTTCCTGTCTCTACCACCCCAAGAGTTGGGAGTGCAGGAGCATGCCACTACACTCTGCTAACCCAGACATTTCCTGCAACAGAGATCAGGGAAGTTAAGTAAGCTGCTGCTAGAAATCAATGTAATTAACAGTCTATCTTCATTAGCTTCTAATCCACAGCATGCTTCCTTATTGAGTGATCCATATTTGCTAACAAAACTTCTCATTTCATTTTATAAAAGATAAAGATAGGAAACAAACTCAGGGGAAATGAAGGGAACATGAGAACTAGAATTACACTCATCTAGAGTGTAGTGTAGTTATAGTCTCTTGGCATCTTAAAGTCAAAAATTCCAGTAACAAAGAAATGAATCCAGTACAATTGACATTTGCTATTAAGATCGCATTTGTAGAGGCAAAGAGCTTTTTTATAGACATGTTTCAAAAAAGAATATTAAAATAGCAATGAATCATGCTTTACATATTAAGCATGCATGGCCTTTGATTATGGCCTTTCTCCTTTCCCAGATGTAAACCTACAGTTTTCCTGGAATCTCACAACCCTACCTCCATTTGCAGATAAGATGTATCTTAACTACTTATGCCACCTTTGTGATCCATATTTTTATCTTATCAGATTTCAAGCTTGTTCGAATCACTTCTCAAGTCTACAGGATAATCTTCTTTGCCAAAAAGGCAGAAAGGGTTCCCTTGCATTTCTTCCAAGTGTAACCCAAGAGCCATCAAAATTATATATGTGGTTATGGATAAGACACATAGCATTACTCTCTCTTGAGAAGCCTACACCCATATGGGGTAGATAGTATATTTTCTTGATGCACCTCTCTTTCTATTAATCTCCATGGCTAAATCTACTTTAACACACCTTCTTGATGTAATCCAACTCTGACTCATAGTGGTTTATCCTAAAATTCATTTCTGTAGTCAAGTCAATGATGCTATCATCACCAGAGTAGAGTGCTCTGAAATGAACTCCTCATGCTGATATAGGTTGCAGTATAGAACTGTGTCTCCTGCACACACTTGATGGTTATTAACAGATTTAGATTTCCTTTTAGGATATACATAGATATTTCTTTGTACAAAATGGGCTTTAGAAAGATCTTGCTAGGAAGGTCAGCCTGATAAGGAACTTCAGTCTCACAGCTTTGACCTCCAAAGTGCTGGGAGTACTAGCATATGCCATCATGCCTTGCTTGTGGCTTAAACCCTAAATATATAAGGTATATCAGCTCATGGGCAAAATCCATTTGTGATTCTTTAGAATTGACTAGTGCCTAGTATTTACTAAAAATCCTTATGAAATATATTATTTTTCTTTCACTTTTTTTCTACCAATGGACACAATATAATTGTAGAAAACAATAAAACTAATAACTGAGATGGGGGGAGAGAAAGGAGGAGAAAGGAAAGAGGAGAGAGAAAGAGAGACATTGGGTGGACACAAGACAATCAGCCAGAAGCCAGATCAAGCTAAACAGGTTTTCTTGGTAATATTTTTTCACACAATTTTTTTTTTTTTTTTTAGGATCTCACTGTATAGTGTCTGGCCTGGAATTCACAGTGCAGTTCAGTCTGGCCTTCAACTCAGAGATCTGCCTGCTTCTACCCAGCATTAGCTGGGGTTAAAGGTGCACACTACCAAACCCAACCAGGTTCAAGACTTATTCTTTTAAAAAGTATGACATATCTTTGAAATTCAAGATCCATAGCACCATCTAGTGGATTTATCCCAAATTCAAGTAAACAAACTTAATTTACAATTACAAAATAAGTGAATAAGTTTGTATTGGTAGATTGCAAGACTCCAATTCTGAACTATATAGATAGATACATAACAACAGAAACAAGATTGTTTTATTGATGAGGAAAAATGTAGATTTCTCCTGCTGGCTGCACCAGCCAATGATGCAAATAGGTAGGCTCATGCTACAATGACAAAATAACAGAAACAATAAACACTGCTTACTGACATCTCTCAACATCAACAGACTTCAGTCCCCAATAAAAAAGACACAGACTAACATATTGGATTTGAAAACATTACCCATCCTTCTGCTGCATCCAAGAAACACACCTTAACATCAAGGATATGCATTCCCTCAGGAATAATGGTTGGAAATGGTATTCCAAGTAAATGAAACCAAGAAATAAGCTCTTATTACCCTTTTAATATCTGCCAAAATTGATTGCAAACCAAACTAATCAGAAGAGAAAGTATGATGGCTAAAGAAGCTTCTCCATGTTGTGTTAGGCATCCATCTTGATTCCTACTAGGCTCTGACTCCCGTCTCTGGAAGATAAGTTCCCAGTTACCTGGACTCAAAGATCCCAACCCAAAAATTTACATCTTGACTACTTGTTATCATATGGATAACTGCATTTTTCCTTCCATAGCTTGCTTATACAGATACATGAAGATTGTTTTGAGTTGCCTTAACCACTTAACTTGGCAGAACAGACTGGTACTGTTTTTTCTCTTAGTATAGTAGATGTTGAAGGTTTTCTTGTGGTTTTCCTCTTTAAAAATCCTTCCCTTGGCCAGGCGGTGGTGGCACATGCCTTTAATCCCAGCACTCAGGAGGCAGAGCCAGGCAGATCTCTGTGAGTTCAAGGCCAGCCTGGTCTACAAAGCAAGATCCAGGACAGGTGCAAAACTACACAGAGAAACCCTATCTCGGGGAAAAAAAAAAAAAAAAATCCTTTCTTTAACCCTACCTTAATACCCACCTCAAGGCAATCTCAAATTTAAATCCGAGATTGTTCATCTTGCTAACAGCTAATCAGTAAATCCTTTAATTACACCTGAATTAAGTCTGTGGACTTTTCACAGGGACCACAAACTCCTAACAGAAGGAAACTACATACTCATCAAAGAAAAAGTCCATCAAGAGAATATTGCACATCGTAACATCTGTGCACCAAACACAAGGATACCCAAGTTCATACTAGAAACACTACTACAGCTAAAATCACATATTGACACTCACACACTAAGACTGAGACACTTCAATACTCCACTCTTGCCAACAGACAGATCATCCAGATAAAACTAAACAGAGAAATGCTAGAGCTAACTGATACATAAACCAATTGGCATAACAGATATTTACAGAACATTTCACTCAAACACAAAATATATATATCTTTTTCTAGGCACTTCATGGAACTTCCCTGGAAACTATTCACATACTTGGACACATAGCAAGAGTCTCAGCAGATACAAGAAAATTGAAATAACACTCTTCATCCTATCAGACCACCATGGATTTCAAGCTGAAAGCTTACAAACTCATTAAAACTGAATAATTCATTACTGAATGACAAATGAGTCAAGACAGAAGCTAAGAAAGAAATTAAAATATTTTTTAAACCGAAAGTGAAAACTTATGAGTTCAAAGAGACAAGGTCATCGCACTAAGTGCCTATGTTAAAAAAAAAAAAAAATTGGAGATATTTCATGCTAGTAACTTAACAGCACACCTGAGCGCTCTACAACAAAAAGAAGAAATCAAACCTGAAAAGAATAGATGGCAAGAAATACTCACACTCAGGGCTGAAATGAATAAAAAGAAACACACACACACATACACACACACACACACACACACACACACACACACACACAATGTTTATATATGTTTTATAATATTTTTATGTATAATATATAATGAATCCATTAGGTCAAATGAATAAACCAAGTAAAGATGGAGAAGGAAGATCCAAATTAACAAAATTAGAGATTAAAAAGAAAACATAACAGGGCCAGAGAGAGGGCTCAGAGGTTAAGAGCACTGACTGCTCTTCCAGAGGTCCTGAGTTCAATTCCCACCACCCATGTGGTGGCTCATAACCATTTGTAATGAGATCTGGTGCCCTCTTCTGGCCTGCAACCACATATGATGTATCCATAATAAATAAATTAATTAAAAACAAACTTTATTAAAAAAAGAAAGAAAGAAAGAAAACATAACAAAAGACACTGAGGAAAACCAGAGAATTGTAAGCACATACTTAAAAAAAAAAAAAAAACAACCTTTATTCCACCAAATTGGAAAATCTTAAAGAAATGGATTATTTTCTGCATATCTACCACCTACTAAAGTTAGATAAAGATTAGACAAACAATTTGAACAGACCTATAACTTCTAGCAAAATTAAAGCAGTAATTAAAAAGTCTCTCAAACAAAAAGCCCAGGGCCAGGAGGTTTTAATGTAGAACTCGACCAGGCTTTCAAAAAAGAGTTAATGCCACTACTACTAAAATTATACCACAAAATAGAAACAAAAGGAACATCACCCAATTCTTTATACAAGATCACAGATACCCTGATACTTAAACCATATAAAGACTCAACAAAGAAAGATAATTACAGACCAATTTCCCTTATGAACACAGGTACAAAATTTTCAGTAAAATATTTTTAACTAATTCTGAGAACTCATCAAAAATATCATCCACTGTGATCAAGTAGGCTTCATCCCAGAGATGAAGGGATGGATGGTTCAACACACTTAAATTGATATTTTAACCACCACATAAACAGGCTTAGACAACAAAAACACATGATCATCTCATTTGGAGTAGAAAAGGCCTTTGACTAAATCTAACACCCCTTCATGATAAAGGGGATATAACATACCTCAACAGATTATAGCAAGTCCACAGCCAACATCAACTTAAATGAAGAGAAACTCAAAAGCATTTCCACTATAATTAGGAACTAGACAGGCTGTCCACTCTCTCCATGACTATTCAGTAGTCATATTGCTAGAGCAATAAGGCAACAGGAGATCAAGGGGATATAAATTGAAAGGGAAGAAGTCAAAGTACCTTTATTTGCAGATGATATTACAATACACTAAGTGACACTAAAAATTTCACTGGGAAACTCCTACAGCTGATGAATGTTTTAAGTAAATAGAAACAAAAGGAAGATAACCCAATTCTTTACACAAGATCACAGATACCCTGATACTTAAACTGTATAAGATACAAAACTAACTCACAAAAATCAATAGTCAAATGGACTGAGAATGAAACCAGGGAAACAACACCTGTCACGTCACAATAGACTCAAACAATAGAAAATATCGTGCGATAATTCTAACCAAGCAAGTGAATGACTCTTATGATAAAAATCTTGTGACACTGAAGTGAGAAATTGAAGAAGATATCAGAAAATGGAAAAATCTTCCATCCTCATGGATTGGTAGGATAAATACAGTAAAAATGGCCATCCTACTAAGAGCAATCTACAGATTCAATGCAATCCCCATCAAAATCCCAACACAATTCTCCATAGTACTTGAAAGGACAATTTCCAGCCTCATATGGAAATACAGAAAACCAAGGCTTAGCTAAATCACTCCTGAACAATAAAAGAGCTGCTAGAGGTTTGTGATCTTAAATTGTACTACAAAGCCAATGTGCAGTGAGTGAGGAAACCTTGGAACACTCGCCCTTAACTGGAATGTTTCCACCAAGTCTCTCTTCTCAGGGCTCAGTAAAAGAGGATTGGGGGAGGGGGCACCAAGGAAAAAGGGCCTTCCAGACACAACAGGGCTGGCACACATATGGACTCACAGAGACTTAGGCAGCAAGCAGAGGGCTTGAGAGTTCTAAAACTGAGCGGAGAAGCTATCTCCAACTGATTGTAGTGCCCTGGAACTCCCAAGTTGCGTAACTGCAAGTTGGGTACTGCTGCCCTGCTTGCGGATCTTGACCAGATGTCCTCCCTATACTGATTCCCTGCCTGTCTCCACCCTCCTGAATGCTTAAGGGAAGTTCCTTGTTTGTGTATCCTGCATTTGGTGTAAACAGCTTTGATGCAAGAATGTAGAACATTCAGTAGAACTTCTGCCCTCCAGGGGTTCTTCCATTGTGCTGTATGCCTGTATTTAAGGTTTCCTACCTTCTTCAATAAACGGCATTCGGCATCCTGCAGGCACTGTCTCTTGTCTCTGTTTTTCAATCCACAGACCCTGGCTTGGACGTGACTGATAACCACTTGCAGATAAAACATTGGTTTTCTCCAAGGGAGTCTCAATGGAAAAAGTCTTATGTATAGGCTCCATGACCAACAGTAATCAGCAAACACAAACTGAACTCAATGTAATCATTTCAGGTTCTCTGCGTCATAATGTTGTGTTTGAGAATGTTGTATCAGAGCAATTTTTTCACCTTACAGGTCCTTTGTGTATATATTATGGCTTTTGTTTTATGCTTTTATGGGATTTCTGTATGTGTTCAACATGTGTGCCTCTGTGTCTATATGTGGTTCTTGTACTTTTTCTCTAGCTCCTTTTTCCTCTGTTTGCTTGTTTTTGTTTTTCCTTACTGTATTTTATTTTTTTATTATTATTATTCCCTAGAAATCTGTTCTCTAAAGAGAGACAGAAAGAGAATTGATCTGGATGGTAGCAGATGTGGGAAGGACTTGGGAGGAGTGGGGGGAGGGGGAAGCATAATCAAAATATAGTGTATAAAAATATATCTTCACTGAAAGAAAAAGTTAAAAATGAAGGTTTGTAAGTTTTTTTCCTTAAAATTTTCTTTTCTAGGTTTAAAAAATTGATGCTACAAGAACATAAGAGAATTGTGTAAATGTTTGAAGACTCTGGGCATCATATTACCAAACTGATATAAAATTATAAGAATCTAGGGCTGGAGAGATGGCTCAGAGGTTAAGAACTCTGACTGTTCTTCCAGAGGTCCTGAGTTGAATTCCCAGCATCCACATGGTGGTTCACAACCATCTGCAATGAGATCTGGCGCCCTCTTCTGGCCTGCAGGGATACATGCAAACAGAACACTGTATACATAATAAATAAATAAATCATTTTTAATAAAAGAAAAATTATAAGAATCTCACAAAGCTGCACTCAGGAAAAGTAGCTAGCCCTATTGTGTTCAATTAATTAGTTGTTTTTTTTTTTTTTTTTTTTTTCAGGGAGAGAAACAAAAGGGAAGGACAAAAGGAAAGACAGGACAAGAAGGAGGGAGGGAGGGAGGGAGAGAGAGGCAGGGAGAAGAAATGTACTTGGGAACAATCTTTATTGGGTAGAAATCTGAGTGTCTTCAAGAAAATGAAGGCTCAAATGCATAAATACATTTTTCATTTTAACAATAGTCAACATACTTTGATGTCAGCTTCCCAGTCATACATAGAAAAGGGAAAGTTAAAGTAGGGAAAAAATAGTGTACTGCAGATATATTCATGATATGTAAAAATATGGCTAAGATTACTAATTTCATCTTTGGAGTTTAAGTATAATAATTCCGGGAATTTAACATCCACATAAATTATGTAAATTCCAATAGAATAGAATTTTTCTTAAGGCCATGGACTAAAGATATTCAGGTTTGATATTTTTGTATGCTTCCATTTCTGGACATTTCTACTGAAACCTGCATCATGTGCCCGTGCATGATGTAACAACGGCTGAAGAACTAAAAGGCTTTGCAAAGCCTGTTTCCATAAACTATGTCACTTCACATACACGGGGGTGTAGATTTGGGCAGTTTTCCAAACTTTTCCTCTACATATAATCACGGCCCCGCCTTGATCTGCAGGTCCAGAATAACTGCTCACTGTCCCTGATTCCACAAGGCATGGATAAAAGCCTCCAGCTTTCCATATGTCTCCCACCATTTCATCGGCAGTTGAGGAGCCTTCATTTCTCAGTGCTCTAGAAGAGTTTTTGCTCTTCTAGAGAATATTGGAATATATAAGAGATGATTAATATTGGTTCATGTGATTTTCAACATTTCCTTAGACATTCTGAAGTGTATACAAAGCGAAGAGTAACATATTCTCTTTATAGTCCCTTCCAAATCACACTTGATATGGTATGTTTATGTGTCTATCAATCTTCATTTGAAGATAAATATTTAAGAAAGAACTGCCATTTTACTTTTTTTTTTATTTATAGCCTTCAAGAAAACATTTTGTATACATTGTATACCCAGTAAATACAAAGAGTGTTCCACTGTATATCATTGATGGACCCTTATGTACATTTAGGGAACATTGAATTTTAAATAGTGAAATTAAAAAATAAATGAGATGCAGCAGGACTTGAGAGAAGCAACATAGATATCACAGGGCAGGAAGATGAACTAGGAAATGCTGAACAATAGAAAGTGAATTCTGGGAGTAAGAAGCTCTAGGGAGCTAGCTGTCTCAGTACGGTGACTAGAGATACCAGGAATGCGCAGGACATTTCAAAACCCAGAAGAAATAATTTCTAAAGTTTTCACCCTAATGAAGCAACAAAGATATAATAAATACTTAATGTGGCATACACATCGCAAAGTCTGTATGTTCTTCCATTAATATGAATATTTTTATATTTTTATTCATTGGTTAAACATGGAACTTAAGCTAAAGCAAACTGTGTATACTATTTTCTGGACAGGTAGAGATAAAAGGACTTGGTACAGAGTCCAAGAAAGTTTGATGACTTTGAAATGTAGAGGGGCTGGAGAGATGCCTCCATCTGCCAAGTGCTTACCACACAAACATGACATCCTCAGGGACAGTCCTCATAAAAGCTGGGTATGCTGGGATTAAAGGTGTTCACCACTACCACCCTAAATCACCATTCCAGCTCAGGAGCCTGTACTCTCAAGAAACCCATATGCTCCTCCATGATTAACCTGTAATATAAATTGAAGAGTTTCCTTAGGGAAAACCGTGGAAATTATCTACTGAGAAGTCATTTGGAGAACTAATGGAGTGCTTTGCATATAGTAAGCTCTCAACAGGCATTAGGCATCATCCTCACTATTATGAAGGGCATCAAGTCCACGTTTCAGTTTTATTTTATGCTGAATTCAAAGCTCCTACATCATGGCTGGCTGACTCTGATTCAGCTCAGATACTTCCCCACTTTCTCAGTCTCTCTGAAAGTCACTATGCATACTCCTAAGTAAAAGTGACCCTAGAACAGCATCATGGCTTCCTTTATACTTTAGATTACATTGGTTTCTAAACTCTTCAATTTGTTTGTCTGTTTGTTTGTTTTAAATGAAGAGAAGATCTTGACCTGTTTGAATGTTTTGGAGGACTTGGGCTGGGTCTCTAAATCCAGTCCTTTTGTCTGGGTCTGTCAATCTGACCTTAGCACCTGTCTGAAAGCATTGCCTCATGGCTAATGAGGGAGCTTTTGCCTCCCTTGCTGTGAGTAGCCTGGGGCATTATACAGATCTTCCTTTCCTTAAAGCCAGGGTCATCCAGGACCATCTGAAAGGGATTGTGTGAGTATTTGTCTGTAAGAACTGGATGGTCTGTAATCATTAATTTTCACTGTTAACTTTACTGTACTGGGACTTACAAAGGAGACACCTCTTGGCTTCATCTTTGGGTTCTTATAGAGAGGTTTAACTGAATAGATCTCCTACCAACGTGAATGGGTAAATAAAAAAGAAAAACAGAAGACTTCATCAGCACCAGCATCCTTCAATCTCTGCCTGATGGTAAATGGAATGTAACCAGCTGCCTCTTGTTCCCACCTCATTACTTCCTGACCCTGATGGACACTGAAAGCCCCAACAAGCACTTCCTTGCTCAAGTTGTTTTCAAAGGGTCTTCATTATTTATGCTGCTTTAGTTTTGCTTGTTTTTTTTTTTTTTGTTTTTTTTTTTTTTTTTTTGTCATAGCAACAAGAAAAGTAACTAACACATGGTCCCGGTCAAATTCTTCAACTTGGCCTTTGTTGCCTCAACACACCCATAGAGTGTGTGTATTAATCTATGTTCTAATAAAACTGTATTTTTAAAAAAGAAAACTGAATAAATAAAAAATAAAGCTGGGTGTGGCAGTGTAGGACTGAAGTGTAACCCCACTGCTAGTGCAGCGGACAAAAGCAAATCCCTATCATATGCTGTCCGGATAAACTCCAGTTGAAACATATTCTCCAGATTCCATGAGAGATAAAATGGATAGCAATAGAGGAGAACACTGGATGTCATCCTCTGGCCTTCACACATGCACACATGAGCAAGCATCCACATACTCATGCATACACACAATACATTTTAAGAAGAAAGTCATCTCCTCAGGCAATCACTTCAAATTTATAGCCCCAATTTCTCATTTCTGCTCCAAAATGGAATTGCTTAAAGTTGGAATATAAATAAAGAAGTAAAAGAAGTGGAATCTCTTCAAAAGTTTGATATGTCACGAAGTTTGCTGTATCATTAAAAATCAACACATGTCTAGTGGTATAATTGATTTATTGAACTTGGATTTACAGATATTAGAACAATAAATTTTAGTTCCTTGATTTCTTTTAAAGAACAAATTTTCAGAAAATGGCCTTTATCATTAGCCAATCAGTCAGAGCAATCTTAATAATTTTTAATTTAATAATTTACATATTTTCAAAAATAATACTGTTCATAACAATAATATTATCTGAGCTCTTAATACTTGTTGGGTTGTGGCAGATATGTTTGTCATATTAGAGCAAAATCCTGGGTAGTGAAAGTACATTACATTGGCCTTTGGTGTAGGAGGAATTTCATTCCTGTCTTGGTGAATAAAAATTTGGACATTATCACACTTCAGTACTTCCTCCTGAGCTAGAGACTGTGCAGCAATTAAGATACATGGCTTCCATAGGGCCTAGTTCTCCATAAGAGGAATAAGGAAATATAAACAAACAAATACAAAAGACCAAAAGGAAAATAAAAGTTTTTAAACTAAATTCTGAGTGGTAAGACAGAAGAGCTACAGTTATAAAGCATCTAGAACAAGTAAGTATATAAGGACAAACAGTATGTAAATAGTGTGTTAGGGAAAGAAGACAGAGGAAGAGAGAGACAATAAATGATCAATAATAATTAGAAATTAGGGAGTTTTCTCTGGGGACAGATATTCTAAAATTGATTGTGGTGGTGGTTGTACTATTCTATAAAAATTTAAAATCATAGGAGTGAGAAAAATTTGTTGGATATAAATTATATCTTTGTAAAGCTGATGAAGAATATATGGGGAGAAAGGATTTTCCAGGTATAGAAAAGAACAAAGATAAAAGGCACTGAGAACAGACTGAAAAGAGAAAGACCAGCAAGGGAGAGATTTGAAGACCAAGGATGATGGAGAAGCGGACAGGGATAGGCATCTACCATCTAATCTCAAAATAAACACCGAGTTTTCCTTTAATTGTGGGAGCTGAAAGAGGCATTAGAGAAGAGATATAATAAATGGTTATCTTAACTGACTCTACATTATGGAAAATGGGTTATACAAGAGCAAGTGTGTAGAAACAGCCATTCGAGGGCTTTTTCAATAGGGAAGAGAAATATGAACATCTTGGACAGAAGTGTTAGCAGCAAAGAAGAAAAGCATCTAGGGAGTACAGTTAGGCTTTGGACCAAAGATCATCAGGAATCTAGGAAATGGAGATACAGATTGACTGGATATAAAAGTACCTTAGAAATGTGAGGTAATTTTGTTGTAAACAGCATAGCTGCTGATTTGCAATGAGAAAAGATAACTGTCTTTTTAAAGGAATATTTCCTGCTCCAGGTTTGCTACCTACTTCTTTTCATATTTTTTAAGACATGGAGAGAAAAGTTACAGTGTTAGGGACCAAGATGTCAGGAACCAAACATGAACCATGGAAAGTACTAGATAGGCCAGAGAACAAGTCATAAGCCCACTGCCCTTCCCAGAGCAATAACACCTGTTTACTAACCAGAGGCCCCCAAAGATAAGAAGACATCCCACAGTCAGGTGCCATGACAACCGAAGGTAAAGAGCATTCCATGGTCAGGTAGCCTAGCAACAGAACAAATGGCCCCTGACCACTGACCTTAGCTGACATCTCGCAGTTCTCCCACGTCTTGCACCCCTTCCATGTTCTGCAAGCCCCTTTTCCCCTTCCCTCCTTCCTGTCCCTTCCGCTCCTGTGCTATAGAAGCCTTGCTGAGGAAAATAAATTGGCAGCTTGATCAGAATCCTGTCTTGCTGTCGTCTTTCGTGTCCCATCTCTTTCATTCGCTCCCACAGGTGGGTCGCCCCCATTGAAACCCTGCTGGCCGGGGCATTACAGTCTTCTTGCGACAATTTTGGTTATTAACTGAAATCTACTATTTGTAATATATGTAATTTGTGAATTTAGACAACTCACCCTTAGCAATCAGTTGAACAAAATAAAAAGTATTTGAGTATGTGAGAGAAAGGAAAATATGTGAATACTTAAATAAGGCACTATGTTTGTACACATCCCATAGAAAAAGAACTGTCGATGAAATATCCATTTAAAACATCAAGGGCCAGACTCACCTCAGAGTTGAGTCCTGAAACAGGGAAGGGGTGTTGGCACAAGGAAAACTTCTGACCACCAAGTGTGTTGTACTCAAGTGGCCCTGAATAGCTCTGTCTCTCTTTATTCATACTTAAACAGAGTTTTTCTTACCAGGATTACATGAACAGCTCTTTCATTGGCTTCTACTTTTGACTTTAAGAAATACATTGCAACTTAAGGAATACATAGTGAGCATGTATTGCTGAGTTCATTTGGTGTCACTTGTGTGTCTATGTACTTAAAGCTGACCACTTGAGATGCGGATTATCCCTGGAGAAGACTGAACTCCCTCTATGAGCAGCCATCAACGACCTGTAATTCTTCATCTAAGAGTGGAACCTTGGGAGATTTTCTCCATCAGTGTTAGCATGTCAGCTAGTATAGTCACTATGGGGGGTCCTGTTTAGACAACTGTACTGTTGAGATTCCATGAGTGCAGCTTTCCTATAATATATAGAAGCCACTATAGATTTTGAATCAGCTAGGTGATACTTGAAAGTCCAGTCTTGGAATACTGAGTAATGATCTGTGTGTAAGGTGGCTGGAGTTTTCCTAGCCCAACTAGTGAAAAGGGGAGTTTCTGATCTCAGCAGTAGACACCCAGTAAGACTATTAAGTGCTCCCTGCAGTATATCAGATTGTGGGTTTACAGTTCTGGAGAAAAAGGGAGGTGCATTTCTGTGGAGTGAGCAATCATTTGGGTAGCAACATCAGGGTTGCTGTCTCAGAGGAACAGACAGATTGAGGGTACCTACAACAAGCAGGTGCCTAGCACAGGTCCTCAAATGGAATCTTAAGGTCCTGGAAGAAAATATAAGTGAGGGATACCTGTAGTGCCAGCAGGTCTGTAGAACAGATACTTGCAGTAGAGTGTCAGGGAGTGAGCAAGTACTAGCTAGCTACCTGTGAAGAAATCGGGGTTTTGGTAAAGAGCCTCAGATGATGACATTGTTCCAGATGGAAGGGTAGGTGAGGACCACCTGTGGATTGAGATGATCACAGATTCTTAGAAGGTAGTTGAGAGTCATGGGGGAGGCATAGGTAAAAGCTACCTGTTGCACAACCAGACTCTTAGTGTGGGTTCTCATTGTTAGGTATTAGTGTGCTAGGAGAGAGGTAAGTGAGGACTACCTATGGAATGAACAAGAGGCTCAACAAGTCATCATAAAGCAACATTAGGATCCCAGGGAGCAGGGCACATTGGACAGAGCTCTAATTACAAGTCTTGAAAATTCATGTATGAGTAAGTTTAAGATAGATATCAATATTAGTTCTTATTTTCCAAAAGAGTGTTATTAGAGCTATTGTAACATAATGTTTATTCCAGAAAAGAAAATAATGAATTGTACAAAAGTCTATAAATAATTGCTACTATGTAAAGCCTATTGTCTGATATATATATATATTTCAGAGAAACAAACATACATTTTCAGAGTTACTAAAGCCTTCAGGAAGCATTTAATTACTACATTTTCACTCTGTCCACATTCTATGTGACCCTATAGTATTTGTTGAGAATTTAATATTTACTGGAACTAATCACAAATGAATTTTTAAAAAGCTTTCATGTTTATTAATTATAGTGTTTCTCAAGACCAAGTTAAGACAGTGTACCCAAGTTCTTTAGATGGGTCTTGTTAAACATGTGTTCTAAGAGCTAAATCTATTGCATATCTGATGCATATGTTTGCAGAGATAACATCTTGCTCAAATATGGATTTAAGAATGTCCATAGGATTTGTTTAAAAAAATTCTCATTTCTCTTTATAAAGCATAAAAGTCTGAGTATCCTGAATGAAATTCTTAGCAAACTTAAATATTTTATGAAAGCATAGAAATGACATTTTTTTCTATTTTTTACATTAAAAAAATAAAATAAAATTTGGATGGACAGAAAATTCAGGGACTATATTCTAATCTTTCTAAACATTGTTTTAACACATTACCATGCTCAAAATGGAAGCATTACTATTGAGGTGTTACTGAGTCTATCCTGTCCCCTAGAAAACACTGGCAACTCATTAGAGTAGAGTGAAATGTAACTTTATCAATAAAGCTCTGGCTTGAAGAAGTAGCTGAGTTATAGCATTCTACTGATTCACATGCCTGTGTTCAACCTGTAGAACTAAAACAGATAATAGAGGAAATGAAAAGAGAAAATTCAGCCTCATTGACTAATACTGTAAACAAATATAATTTCTTAAACATACATGACAGATCTAACATCCTATTTATCTTATCTTATTAATCTATGTTTTAAAGTATTAGCATTTACTTTATTTTAGCTTTAGTTACCTATAGAAACTTATAATTCAATAATTCATTTCTCAAATGAGAGAAAAATGATGCCATTATAAAATTGTCCTCTCCTCATTGGGTTTTAGCTGTAGTGCGACCAGTTTCTAGTTGCTAAGACGTCTCAGAATCATCTTTGACATTTTCCTCATCAGATATAGACTCTCTGCTGAGGTATCTTACCCTTCTTGATGGACACTCAGTGCACCATATCTCCTGAGTTTTCCTTGCCGATTTATTGATAAACACTGACTGTGATAACTCACCCTTGGGTAGCCTCAAATTTCACATATGCTGCTCATGTGCTAAAGTTGCTGATGACCCAAATTTGTATCTCTGAGTTTCACCTAGACTGCAGGAACATTCATGAGCCCCACTGAGTGTTTCTGTTTCTTACATGATTAACAAAAATCATTTTGGTATGTCCAAATTGAAAGAGTTCATAATACACACCCTATTTCACCTCGCTCACCTCACTGTCCCTCTTACCTCAGTCCATGGCAACACCCATCTCCTAGATTTTCAGAACAACAACAACAAATTGAATCATTCTTATTTTTGTTCCTCCATCATCATTGAAGTCTAAGTCAGCAGTGCATCATATAATAATAACATATGTATAATGTCCTCATTAGAGTTTCTATTTTCATAACAAACACAATAGAAGCAACATGAGAAGGAAGGGGTTGTTTTACCTCACAGGTCACAGTCTATCATTAAGGAAAGGCAGGGCAAAATCTCAAGGCAGGAACTTGGAAGCAGGAACTGAATCATGTGCCATGGAGGACCATCAACCCAAAGTGGCACATCCCATAGTGACCTGGGCCTTCCCACATCAATCATCAATCAAGGAAATATCTCACAGGATTGCCCACAAGTCAATCTGAAAAACCCCCACCAAAGGCCCAGACACAGTTTCCACCAGAAACCCCTAAAGAGCTGAGGGAAGAGATATCTTGAAGATAAATAGAACTGAGTCAGTTCCCCCTTCCTGGAGAAGGTGAAGTCAGGAGTTTTCAAAAGAACAAAGTCAGGATGTCTGGTGGTGACCAATTAACCACAAGACGCCCCTCTCCAAAGACAACATGACTAGACCCCAGAGATGGGTTGTAAAACTCCTGACAAGGCAAACAGATAAGCTGAAATAAATCCAAAATGCTTTCACCCTAAAACTAAGGCCTAAGATTTCTCCTTTTAGGTATAGGTCACTAGTTACTGGAATAGGCCCCAAGTTACTAAAACCAGTCAGTCCAGATTCCAGAAACCAGGAAGTGTAAAAGTACAGAGTCACAAGGTAGTCATGAGGTAATGACTGGCAGACTATGGTATGTCCTCTTCCTGGTTCCCTTGGTAACTGTTTGACCAAAGAATGTTCCAACCCCGGTTTCCAGGGTAACTGACCATAGAAATGGCCCCACCTGAGGGAAGCCAATGAGAAATGGTGGTGGGTAACCACTCCCTTAGAAGTAAGATTAAGCCATGATTTCTAGAAAGCCACTAGAAGTGAGCCAATCAGAATTGTACCTGTACTAGCACCCCTAAATGATGTAACCTTGTGGTTTTTGCCTTTAAAAACTGAGCTTGCACAAAGGCGGGCACTTCCTCCAGCATCCATTGCATTGGATCTCTTGGACAAGTCCCTGCCTAGGCTAGTATTGCTCTTTTGGATTAAACCTTGCTTTTGCATTCTGGCATACTCATCTTTGGTGGTCTCTCTGGGGGTTGTGATCTGGGCAGAACAAATCCTATGAAATCGTCTCAATTTTTGTTCCTTTTTCTCAGATAACTCTAGCCTGTGGCAAATTGACAAAAAACATAGAAAAAGAAGAAAGAAAAGACAGAAACAAATGAAAGAGAGAGAGAGAGAAAGAAAGAAAGAAAGGGAAGGAGAAAGAAAGAAAGAAGAAGAGAGAAAGAACATATAATGTCACTATTGTTTGTCATCTCTATTGGAAACCATCTCAATCCAACATTGCCTTTGATTTGGACAGTTTTAAAAGGTTTGCTATTACTTCCACATTTTAAGTCTTGCTCCTCCACAGTGTGCTTTCCACAGAGAAATCTAATATTTCCTTAAACAATGTGCCAGGCATTCTGCAGCAAATGAAATGTGCCAATGGTGACCTACTTCATGTGGTAATTTCAACACATGACCTGACCTGGATCCCCTCTATGTTTCCGAGTATACCTCCTTCTAGACATATTGCCACTCATTGTCATCCCCACCCCCATCCCCTGCTGCTACACACATTACAGCAATCTTCTATCCCCTGCTGTCCCTCAGACACTTGCACTACAGCCTTTGCTATGGTGATATTTTATTTGTGCTGAAATGTGATTCTATTTGTATGTTAATAAAGTTGCCTGGAGATCAGAAGTCACAGGGAGCCATAATCAGGAGTCAGATGGTGGTAATGCACACCCTTAATCCGATCACCTGGCAGACAGAGTCTCTGTGGTCAAGGACACATCCAAAGCAAAGTGACCTGAACTCTTAATCCCAGTACCAACTATAGAGACCTGGAGGTCTGTACAGACAGGCAGTGATGAGGAAAACATGTGGTTGGGTTTAGAGCCAATGAGAAGGCAGAACAGAAAGGCAATAAAATGACAGAACACAGGAAGAAGGTCTCAGGGGAAGGACAGTAGTGAGTGGTAAGATAAGGTGGTCTTAGCTCTTGGCTACTGCTCTGATCTCTGGGCTTTTAACTCTGCATTGGCTCTGTGTTTCTTATTTAATAAGACTTTACAATTTCATCTATACTTTGTTCTTGTTTTTACTTTTGAGAATAAATATTCTCCAGAAACTGCATGAATTACTCTGTCACCTCTAATAACATATGTCTTAGGGTTTCTGCTTCTGTGAAGATACACCAGGACCACAGCAACCCTTAAAAAAGTAAACCATTTAATTGAATGGCTTACAATTTCAGAGTTCTAGCTTATTATCATCATGATGGGAAATGGCTGCATGAAGGCAGATGTGGTACTAGAAAAGCAGCTGAGAGTGGAGGAGTTACATCTTGATCTCACAGGCAACTGGAAGTGGTCTGAACTAGGCCTAGCTTGGGCACAGGAGAACTCAAAGGCTGCCCCCACCACAATGACACACTTCCTCCAACAAGGCCATACCTCCTAGCAATTCCACTCCCTTTGAGCCTATGGGGGCCAGTTATATTCATACTACCACAACATGAAACCCAGTACTCTGTTTTATTTTTGTCTCTTTAAATTTCAAATGCCCAATAAATATTATTTGTTTTTTTTTTTCACCCTTTATTCTCTGTAGGGAAAGTCCTGTAAGAGTTTTTTTATTATTTCTGGTTTATTGCCTATCTTTGTGATCTATTGCTGTGAAGAGACACCATGACCATAGCAACTCTTATAAAAGAAACCATTTAATTGGATGCTTGCTTAAAATTTCAGAAGTTTAGTCCATTATCATCATGGCTTGGAGTACGATCGCATTCAGACAGACATGGTGCTGGAGAAGTAACAGAGACGTCTACATCTGGATCCCCTGGCAGCAAGAAAAGAGTAACAATGAACCAGACTTGGGCTCTTGCAACCTCTCCCAAGCCATGCCTCCTGATTCCCCCCAAGCAGTGCCTCTTGATACACAAACATTCAGATGTGTAAGCCTATGCAAGCCATTCTCGTTCACATCACCACCTTACCATAGCATATGCTTTCTGTGACAGCGTTGGCGACAAGGTGGGTGTCCAGTTCACATTTGCTAAATGAGCATGCCGATGCTAAATAAGGAGGTAATCATTTCATTAATATGTAGTTATAAATATAAATTTATGCATAGTTATTTAATGCATAAAATTCCTGAAAGTACATGGAGTTAGACATTTATGTAGCACATATTGCATAGACTGATCCCAAAGTAAGAAAAAAAAAAGAATTTAAAAAATTCAATAATTTTGACTTCCCTTTTTAAAATGCTTTGAGAAGATATATTTCTAATATATTCTATGTATTGTTCATTTATTTCTTTTTCTGAAATTTGAGTATATAATTTATACCAGAATGTCATTAAAATTCACCGTAAAACCTTTTTTTCACAGCATTCTTTTTCATCAGTGATCATTATTTTTAAAATTTTATCTTTTTCCAAGTGTTATTGCTTTTCTTTCTTTTTTTATAAATGTATTTATTTATTTTACATCCTAGCTGCAGTTTCCCCTCCTTCCTCTCCTCCCAGTCCCTCCCCCTGCCCTGTCCCCACCCCCTAAACCACTCCTCCTCTAGTGCTGTTTAGGAAAGGGCAGGTCTCCCATGAATATCAACAAAACCTGGCATATCAAGTTACAGTAAGAGTAAGCACCTTCTCATGTATTTAAGGCTGAGAAAAGAGACCCAGCATGAGGAGTAGTGTATCACAAGAAGAACAAGCTAAACAACTGTAACACATATGCAGAGTGCCTAGTTCAGTCCCATGCAAGCTCTCTGGTCATCAGTTCAGTCTCTGCAAGACCCTATGAGCCTAGTTTAGTTGATTCTGCAAGTTTTGTTGTGGTGTCCTTGACCACTCTGGTTCCTACACTCCTTTCTTCCCCTCTTCTGCAGGATTCTCTTAGCTCCACCTAATATTTGGCTGTGGGTCTCTGTATCTGTTTCCATTGGTTGCTAGATGAAGCTTCCCTGATGACAACTGGGCTAGGCACCAATCTATAAGTATAGCAGAATATCATTAGGCATCATTACACTGACAATTTTTTCCCTCCAGTTGTGTTTGGTGGAGCAAGGTGAATATTCCTCCATGGCTAGTGGAGTGTACAGCCACTTTGGAAATTAGTGCGGCAGTTTCTTAGAAAGCTGGCAATCAATGTACCACAAGACCCAGCTATACTACTTTTAGTCATATATTCAAAGCTTGCTCAAGCATACCACAAGAACACTTGCTCAACTATGTCATAACTGATGGGTGATGGTGCTCTATATGCTGTGAATGTGTTGTTCCGATTGGTTGATAAATAAAATGCTGATTGGCCAGTAGCCAGGCAGGAAGTATAGGCGAGATAAGCAGACAAAGAGAATTCTGGGAAGTGGAAGGCTGAGTCAGGAGATACCAGCCCACTGTCCAGGGGACAGCATGTACCAGCACACAGGTAAAGCCAACAGAAAATGTGGCAACATATAGATGAACAGAAATGAGCTGAGTTTAAATGTAAGAACTAGTCAGTGGTTGGCCTGAGCTAATGGCCAAGCAGTTTTAATTAATATAAGCTTCTGAGTGATTATTTTATAAGTGACTGCTGGGTCGGTCCATGGACGTGAGCAGGACCAGAGAAAACTTCAGTTACACATAATAACTTTATTGGTAATAGCTAGAACCTGGAAGCAACCTAGATGTCCCTCATCTGAGGAATGGGTAAAGAAAATGTGGTATATTTACACAAAGGGATATTATTCAACTGTTTAAAAAATGATATCAGAAAATTTGAAGGTAAATGGATGGAACTAGAAAAATTATCCTGAGGGAGGTGACCCAGAATAATGGTGACAAATATGGTATGTACTCACTCATAAATGGATATTAGCTATAAGATAAAGGATAACTATGCTGTAATCCACAGACCCAGAGAGACTAGGCAACAATAAGAGCTTAGGGTGGTGGGGGGAGAGTCCTGGATCTCCATGGGAAGAGGAAATGGAAGAGATTTCTTGAGTAGATTGACAGCAGGTGGGAATGGAAACATGAGCAATCATGTCAGTTGGGGGTGATGGAGGGAGGGAGTACTTAAAGAGACTACTGCATTTCAGGGTCAGGTAAAAACTTGGGGCAAAAGAATCTACCGGGAATCTACAAGGATGACTCTGGCTAAGAGTCTTAGCAATAGTGGATATGTAGCCTGAACTGGTCATCTCTTGTGACTAGGTAAGATTTCAAGGGGAGGGAGTAGGAACCCAACCCATGTACATAACCTTTGACCTATTGTCTGTCTTGCCTATGGGATGTGCGAGGGTAACGGTGGGCCTAGAGATTGAGGGAGTGGCCAACCAACAACCAGTTTAGCCTAAAACCCACACCAGGAGAGTAAAACCACCCCTCATACCTCCTGGAGCATCAGGACCCACAGGTTGGATGACTCAGAGACCTCTGATAAAAGTTTATCTTTATCACAAAGGAAACAATACTCACCAATAGCACCAATGAGAGAGTGAAATGAAGAGACTGACTCTGCTGAGTCCAAATTGTTGCCTGAAAATGTGATCAAACCAGTCAGTTTTGAATATATTCCATTATCTGATGCATGAAAGTTCTTTTTTTTTTTGAAATTATAGATGAAGCTTTGTAGAGTCAGTAGAAAGAAGTGAGAAGTAGATAAAAATAAAGACAGTGAAAATTAGGTGACATTTAGTCCATGTTGTGATGGAAAAGTATTTGTGGGCCAGACATCTCTAGGCACTAGATCAGCAGTCCTCAAACTTCAGCAAATTCTGAATTTCCTCAGGGCCTTTCCATTAAAAATTCAGGCTCCCCCAGGCTGGAAAAATGCTCAGTTGTTCAGAGCACTTGCTTCTCTAGCAGAGAACACACCCCAGGGCCAACTTTCTGTCTCTCCAGCTCCAGGGAAACTGACATCCTCTTCAGCCTGTAAGTTGCCCACATGTGATGTATCCATACATATAAGCCAACACTTGTGTACATAAATAAAATAAATGAATGTTAATTCAGACCCCTTTGCCTGAACCTGGACTATTTGATTAAAAACAGACTGAGAAATGGTCTTTTAACAAACACTTTGCATGTTCTAAAGAGCTTGCTTTAGGGAATATACATTTAAGTAAAAAGAAAAAAATGACATATATATGCATATGACTATTTAGACAATCTTGTTTTTCTTACCTTTTCTTTCTTTTTTTTTTTTCAGATAGGGTTTTACCATGTAGACCCAGCTGGCCTGGAACACATTATATAGAGCAGTCGACCAGAATGGTCTTGAATTCAGAGATTTGCCTGCCTCTGCCTCCCAAGTGCTGGACTTAAAGGCATGTACCACTATGTTAAGCACTTTTTGTATGTATATGTGTGTGTATGTATGTATGTATGTATGTATGTGTGTATGTATGTGTGTATGTATGTATGGGCATATGTATTTTGGGAAATTGAAATACAATTACATCATTTCTCCACTTTCCTCCCTATATACACCCTTCCTATATACACCCCTTGCTCTCTTCCAAGTTCATAGCCTCTTGTTCTTTGTTTTTTCCATGTTGTATTTTGTTAATGAATTGATTTGCCACCTTTTAGGCTTCAAGCACATAGATGTGACAAAACTTTCAATTCTGCTTCATGATTGAGCAGAAAGTACACCGAAGGAGCAGCTCCTTGACATCTTTCCTTCCCTTGTCTTGAAATGAGATAATGACGGACCGGACCAGCCTGCTTCCATCTTCGGCTTGAAAGCCATCTTACAGTAAAGACAAACTAAGTTCATTCTTGTTTGTGATTAAATCTCTGTTTCTCAAGGACTGGGCTATGCTGCTCTTGTAACCTTAACTATAAATAGTTCTTCACTGCCTGTTCTAGAAAATAACAACTGTATCTTTGTTTCAAAAAGTTGTTATAACCATCTTGCAACCCTGTCTTTGTTTCAAAAGGTTATTATGACTATCTTGTTATGTCCTTACAGACCTGCCAGTCAAATCTTCCATATGGAAATTCCCTAACCTCAAATTATAAAGCTCCTTATCTTTCCCTGTCTAATCATGATCTCTTAAACCTTGCCTTAAAGGGAGGCATCCCATGAATACTAATAAATAGCTTGCTTTAATTAATTTGGCCATGATGACTTGGGTCAGTAGTCTTTCTTCTTGTATCTTTGGAGTTAATAATATATTATCAACTCTCTGTTATTGTATCTGTTGTTTTAAACATTGATAATATGAATTCACCTAGCAGTCTTTTAAGCAGCAGGCTATCCAGTATCAACATGTAACTAGTACTTCAATTACTCTGTAAGAAAATATTGCTCACTCTCAAGAAAAATACCATAAGGAAGGATTCAGAGGATACATTTCTTTGTGCAGCATTTAAAGTGTAGATAAATCTTCTCTTCACGAAAGCAGGACCTCTTTAAAGGGCAATGTTAGATAATGGTTCTAAATAGCTGGAAATTTTTTACATAATTAGCTATAAATTTACATAAGCATTAATTTCTGTTAACAAAATTATTTTGGGGGTAATAAAGATAGACAAAATTAAGTTCTCTCCCATGAGACTTTTGCAAGCTACTAATAACTTCCCCATTGATTTTTGTGTCTATGATTTTCCAAAATATTATTTTATTTAGTGTACAATCTACACACTGAAGCTGAAAAATAATTGAATACCACTTAAATAGTGAATATTGCTTGAAATAGAGTCTTAAATTGTGAATTAGGTAATACAAAATTAAAATCATAAGAAATCACACTTTTAACTGAAGACTAAGGTAAAATTGTACTTCATTTCATAGTTGCATTCTTCACTGCATGAGGTATATGAGAAAATGTCAGAAATTGTGACCTATTACATTTCTATAGGTATTTAAAGTCTTCACTTAATAGGGACACAGAATGAGGTTTGATTTCAACAATAGTCAAATTTAAACAATTTTATTAAAATAATTCATGGCTAAAGAATATAGAAAAAAATAATAGGAAGTTATATCTATCAAATGTGTTATAGTGGAATTTTGAAGTGTGTAATAAGATTCCTGCTAAAATAGGTCAAAGAGAAGGCTAGTTTTCAGTCTTAGATATTTTATGCTATTGTTTCCTCTCTCACGGTCCCTCCTTGTGGAAACAGTTATCTAGTATCTGGCCCCCGACCTATAATATTCTGTCAGCAACAACTGTAGGCAGAAAGAGCCAGTCTTCTCTAAAGTTGCAGATAAAGTGGGACTTGTAAGCCATCTATCTGTACGGGGATCTGAGGATTGGCTCAGGTTGGGTCACAACTGAGATGTAAGCATAGAACCACAAACTTAGGGTGTATATGCTTAGTTACTTTTCTGTTGCTTTGATAAAACACAATGGCCAAAGCAACTTGGAAAAGAAATGATTTAATTTGGTTACAATTTTGTGAGACCAAACAGGAACAATATACCTTGCAGGTTAAGAATTATGTTTGCAGTGAAGACAGTTCAAAAGAAGTTCCTGTTTGTGCTAAATCCTAAAGAATAGTTGTTTGTCCAGTGTTAAGTCCTTGCAAAATAAGGTTTCTATTTGTAATTAAGAAGTTCCTGTTTCTTCTGTGTAAGTCTTAGTTAAGGGATAAGCCCTGCTTGTCCTGTGTAAACCTTGTAAACCTTGCTAAATAAGGTTTCTATTTGTCATTAAGAATGAGTTCCTGTTTCTTCGGTCTGATGTAAATAGCTTATAACTCTACTCACTTGATGTATTTCTTTGCCATTCCTTCCATTTTCATCATATGCTTCTAACAATGTATAACCACCAACCGCTTTGGCCCTGTGAACACCTCCTTATCTCTTCTATAAAACTGACTTCAAGGAGCCAGCAATGGATGCTTTCTCAAATTCTGATTTAGGGTGAGGCAGCCAGCGGGCCAGTACAGCTTGCTCTAATTGGACAGTCATGGACTTGGTCTTTTCTACTCATGAATTTCAGGTTTAACAGTTTCAGAGGATTCGATTCTATGGGTACTGAGCAAAGGAAGAGGTCAGAGTTCACATATTGATTCACAAGCAAGAAGCCAAGGGAGACACTGGGAATGGCTTGAGTCTTCTGAAACCCCAAAGCCCACTTCCAGTGACACAGTGGCTGCAACAAGGCCACATCTCCTAATTATCTCCAAACTGTTCTAACAATGGGGAGAGGGGCAAGTATTCAAAGCTTATGGGGGCCCTTCTCATTCAAACCACCACACATTCCTCCCTGCAAAGAAAGGCAGGGTGTTTTTGCATGTGTAAAGGAAGAATTAATAGTAACAAAGCAGACAAAAAACAACCTATGTGAAAACCATGGAAACTGTGAAATATTCTGTTCATGTATCACTATCAGAGATGAAGTGATTTGACTGGTTAACTAGACAAGCAGACACAGATTTAGCTTTACCGCTATTCTAAGATTAGGAAAAGCAGACTAGTTCACTTTTACATTCTGATTAGATCTAGAAATGCAAATCTTGGCTTCTTTCAGCATTCTTCAAGATATGCTTGCAAAGGTATTCTAACTTTTGCAAGCATAAAGACCAACAAATGAGAAAACTACAGAAAAAGGAGAAAGAAAAAGGAAGAGATGAGAGACAAAACATGTTCCCCTGCTACTGTGTTTTTGTGGTCATGCATTCTAATTGCTTAGTCAGGGATTACCATGCAGACTAAAAACCAAAAAACACAGACTAGCTCCTTCATCCTGTCATAAATTGTTCTCAAAACTTCTAGAACTTGTGTCTATTTTAACTGTAACTACCTAGAAAAAGAGTTTGGCTTAATTTATCTTCTGTCATCCAAAGTCATTTAAGTTAACCATTATTTATATAGAAATGGATACTATTATGTTATTACAATTACTGGTTACTATTTTGTTAAATTCCAACTCTATATTTTCATATTAGATATTGAGAAATCGAAGAATTAAACTTTGAATGCATTTTGGTTTTGCTTCCAAATGGTATATACAGACTCAAAGGTAGGGGACTGTGAGTTTGAGGTCAGCCTGGTCTACAAAGCAAGTTCCAGGACAGGCTCCCAAAGCTACACAGAGAAACCCTGTCTCAAAAAAAAGAAAGAAAGAAAGAAAGAAAGAAAGAAAGAAAGAAAGAAAGAAAGAAAGAAAGAAGGAAGGAAGGAAGGAAGGAAGGAAGGAAGGAAGGAAGGAAGGAAAAAAAGAAAAAAGAAAAGAAAAAGAAGGAGACAGCTTAACCAATCATGAAAGGGGAAAAAACATAGAAATAAAGCCATCATTCATTCACACATATTAATAAATAAATTTAATATGAATCCTGGTATTTGGTAAAAAGATAGCCTAGCATCTAGTGATTACATGTAAGATTATAAGTATACATATTAAAATCTGTTAGGAATATGATTAAAGTATTAAAACTACATTGTCAACTAAAATGATTCATTCACCCTCCTTAAATAGACCATGAAATGTTATTCAGTAATTTTTTTGATCATTATGGTCACAAATTATGAGTTGTTGGAAAACAGAAGGTAATCAGCAATTCATCTAGTGTCCTCCTGTTTTACATATAATCACTTAAATACAGCAACTCACTGGTACATCTGAGTTCATATAGCTATTGCTTAAAGTAAATTACATCAAACATCACCATAAACAAAAACACATGGTTGTTTTAAGTAATTTGACGTAGAACAATTCCCATAATAATTATATCTTCTTTTTTCTAATTCAAATCTAACTCAAAATGAATAATGTGAAAATTTTATAAGTCTAATTAGCTTTAAAAACCATAAGAACAGACATTTAAAGTGACATGCAAACTAATCAGAAAACAGTATCTTTTGCAATTTTGTTGACTAAGTCCTGCTCTTTATTCTGGGGCATTTTAGTATAATTAAAGAGAAGTGAAATTAATATGGTAGAAGCTGCCACCTTAGTATTTGAAGATGAAAATGCTTATCACTTGCAAAGAAATTTAAAATAGCTTAACTTGTTCTTGATAAAAGAAAATTAAATTGTATGAGCATACACATCTGTTGTCCCAAACCTTCAGTCATAGTATGTGTTTAGCTATTTCCTGGTGACCATTTATGGAGAAGCAGGATGGTGGTAGAAAAAGGCTGTGACTCAGACCTTGAACAAGTAGATCAGGCAGTCAAGAAACAGAGAAGCCACTTGGCAAAAACATAGAGCTGCCCTGGGTAAAGAGATGCACTGTGTGGTCAATATGGGAGTACAAGTGTTTGAAAAGTACAGACAATGTGAAAGTTCCATTGTTTATCATATGCCAATTCTTCTCTTGTTGATAGTGGTTTCCTGAATCGGTGGTTCTCAAAACACGCTGTACTGATGCAGAATGGTCTCTGACATCTCTCTAAGGAATTTGAAAGTCAAAATAATTTTTCTAGTAACATAAAGATATAAGGTTTCTTTTCTTCCATAGTGACATTTTTATGAATGACACAAAAGCAATGGTAAGCAAAATTGTTGACAGATTAGAATTAATCAAACCAGTTTTTATTCTAATGTATACTTATTATTTATTTTCAATCCCACAACTCTCATTAAAAACAAACTGGAGATCTTATCTATTTCCCCTTCCCAAGGCATTCCATGCATCCTTCTCAGGGTCCTCCTTGTTACCTAGCTTCTCTGAAGCTATAGGCTGTAGTCTGGTTATCCTTTGCTTTACTTCTAGTATCCATTTATGAGTGAGTATATACCACGTTTGTCTTTCTGAGTCTGGGTTACCTCACTCAGGATGATATTTTCTAGTTCCATCCATTTGTCTACAAATTTCATGATGTTATTGTTTTTACTGCTGAGTAGTACTCCATTGTGTGTATGTACCATATTTTCTGTATCTATTCTTTGGTTGAGGGGCATCTAGGTTGTTTCCAGGTCCTGCCTATTATGAATAATGCTGCTATGAACATAGCTGAGCATGTGTCCTTGTGGTATGATTGAGCATTCGTTGGGTATATGCCCAAGAGTGGTATAGCTGCATCTTGAGGAAGATTGATTTGCAGTTTTCTGAGAAACAGCCATACCGATTTCCAATGTGGCTGTACAAGTTTGCACTCCCACCAACAGTTCCCCTTGCTCCATATCCTCTCCAACATTGACTGTCATCAGTGTTTTTGATCATAGCCATTCTGCTAGGTATAAGATGCTATCTCAGAATCATTTGGAGCAATGGAAGGTAGGGGGTGGGGGATAGGAGCATAGGGGAATGGAATGGTTGAGCTGGAACATGGGCTCAGTGGGAGAGCAATGAGGGACATATCTTAATAGAGGGAGACATCATGGGGATAGGGAGAAACCTGGTGCAAGGGAAGTTCCCATGTATCCACACGGATAACCCCAGCTTAGACTACTAGCAGTAGTAGAGGGCGTGCCTGAGCTGGCCTACACCAGTTATCAGATTGATGAATGCCCTAACTGTCACCATAGAGTCTTCATCCAGTAACTGATGGATGGGAACACATGCAGAGAGCCATGGTCAAGCACCAGGCTAAGCTTTGGAAGTCCAGTCAAAGACAGGGAAGAGAGATTCTATGAGAAGGGACATTAAGACCATGATGGAAAATTTACAAATACAACCTAGCCAAGCTAGTGGGAACTCATGAACTTTGCACCAACAGCTATGGAGCCTGCATGGTACTGAACTGGGCCTTCTGCATGAGTGAGACATTATGTAGCTTGGTCTGTTTGAGGAGCCCCTGAAAGTGGGAATAGAATCTATCCCTGGTGCATTAACTGGCTTTTTGGAGCCCATTGCCTATGGTGGGACACTTTGCACAGCCTTGATACAAGGGGAGGAGCTTGGACCTGCCTCAGCTGAATGTGCTGGGCTTTGCTGACTCCCCATGGGAGGCCATACCTTTTTGGATGAGGGGATGGGACGTGGGGTGTGGAGGAATGCCAGGGGGGAATGGGAGGAGGGAGGAAGGAGGGATTTACAGAAAAAACAAACAAAATTTTTAATTTAGGAATGCAGTAGATAAAAAATCAGAAGATTAATTAAATTTTATTACTGTGTGATATTCTTTCAATATTTTTTGTGAGTAAATATGACACACAATAAGGACTTGTATTTAGATTCAACTATGGTAGTAGTCTGAAGATGAACCATTATATGTTGAGTTTGATCTGCTTTTGTTTTTTCACATAGGACAACCTACAGTTTGTCTGAGAGACAAATTATAGTTGCGAAGAATTGGTTATCTGTCAATTGCTTTCTCAAAATGGGGAACATAGAGCTTGTAACTTCCGAAAGTTCAACTGGCAATATTAGTTGCCAATGACAGTTTGCTGAGCTTTCCATTGCAAACCAGGATTTCTGAAAACTGGTGTTCACCATCATTTATCTAAATTGTTTCAAAATCATTAAAGATTGTTCTTTTGAGATCATAGATGATAATAAATAAAATATTCCCAAATATTTTATGATGAAACTATTGTTTGGAAGATGTGAAAAATACACAGACACTTGCTTAGCAGCATGTATCACCACCCTAGTCACAATAGCCAGGAAACAGAAACAGCCTAAATGTCCTTCAACAGAAGAATGGATAAGGAAAGTATGGTGCATGTACACAATGGGATACCATTCAGCTATAAAAACATAAAATTGGAAGTAAATAGCTTGAAAATATTATATTCAGTGGGGTAACCCAGACCCAGAAAAGCAAATGTGAGATGTCCTTTCTCATCTATGGTCCCTATCTCCAAATATTCAGATGTAACTATACAACATAGAGTAATCACAGAAACAAAGAATGATGGGAAGGGACAGGAGGATACAGGTGCTATGAACTAGGAAATGGAATAACAGGGAGGGCTCCAGCTTGGGGAAAGGGATGGAGGTCAATATAGAAGGAGAAAGAAGGACTGAAAAATAATATAAAGGTTGTTTGATAAAGCCTCAAGGAATCAGACTATTTTATGTTTACCTAAAATTAAACACAATACTCCTTCTCTCTCTCTCTTTCTCCCTCTCTCTCTCTCTCTCTCTCTCTTTCTCCCTCTCTCATCCTCTCTGAGTATGTGTATGTATGTGTATGTTTCTCTTTAAAAATGTTAAGCTATTTGGACTGAGTTGAGCTGGTTCTTCTTCCTACAAAAACCATAGACTAATAAAAGCCTCAGTACCAGGCATGAGAATATTCCTATTAAATGATTGGTCAGGGTAGTTCAAGTGACTCACAAAATATTATAGATTATTATGATTACCTTAAAGGGACTGAATGTGGGCCCGTGTTGCTGAAGGAACTGTACTTGGATACTCAGATGATCTTAGCTGCCTATGGCATGAAAGTTCACTTTCCATGGTTCTGAAAATACTGTGCAAGCTGTAAAAAGAGCGAAGCAATAGTCCTACCCATCTGTAACACCTATGAACAACAACCATGGCCAGCATGGCAAGATATGCATAGAGGTCCAATAAATGACACTCACATTGTAAGTGGCAACCAATAGCTATCTAAATGGACTTAAGACCTACTCCACTGGAAAGAAGTTATGCTGAAAATCTCGGCAGCTTCCTGGAGCTAATAAGGACACACACCTCAGAAAAGAATCCACTACTGCTACTATGTCAGTTACATCATTTCTTGCATTGTAAATATTATCCTTACACCACAGATAACTGTAGCTGCCACTGCTCATCAAAGGAGCCTCTTGGAAGCAAATGTAGACCATGATGGAAAACTACAACTGGACACAATGTAGAAATCAACACTGTGGGAAAACAGCCCCAACAAAAACATCTGCATCACAACTCCTGTAGGTATGGCTCTGGGAGCATCACAGAAGAATGGCAAGAAAGACTGCCAGAAACAGAACACAAGGAAGTTTGCTGTGAAAACAGTCTCTCCTAGACCGGGACAGTATCAACATCAAAGGACACATTAACCTAACATGGGGAAAATCCCACCCCTAGACAAAGAACTGCAAAGCAACTCATGGCTGCTGGGTAAAGAAGAGTTAGCTTCTTCTAGAAATAAGCCCCTATTGCTTGTCCAATACAGAGTGGTTAGGCCTGAAATCATATACACACAAAGAACAAAGACTCAGCAAGTTGTCTTTCTCTCTTCTCTCTCTCTCTCTCTCTCTCTCTCTCTCTCTCTCTCTCTCTCTCACACACACACACACACACACACACACACACACACACACAATCAAAGAATCAGGCTACCAAATTGAAGATGGGCAACGTGGGAGGGGTCTGAGGAATCAAAGTCGGTAGGGGCTGGAAGGAGGAAAGGGAGGAGGGAAAATGATGCAGTTATATTTCAATTAAAAACTCACTGAATAAAAAGACAGTTGTCATATCTTCTCTGAGTAGGATTATAAAAGCTGTTCTGCTCTGGTGAACACAGTTTAGCCATTTTTTTTTACTTGAGCGCATCAGGCAGCATAATAGGTCAGAGAAAAACCGGAGAGGATTCCAAATAACAGAGAAACTAAGAAGAGAAGAGAGAGTTTGGGAAAGTAACAGCAGTACTAGGAAAACCAGAGTAGCCACAATTCTATTCAGTAAGTAAAGTGGCCTTTAACATACTACAGGGTCCATTTTATACGTGCTAGGTGTTAGAAGCAGGATTTGGCAGGCCGTGGATTTGTTGGTGATATATCTGGCATCCATACACTGCTGAAATAGTAAATAAATATAGCAAATATGCAGTTGTCCCCCCATGTATCTAGGGACTGGTTTCAGGACTCCCAGAGACAACAAACTCTTAAGATGTTCTAAGATGTTCACGTCCCTTCTGTAAAATGAAATAACATTTGCATATAACTTGTTCACATCTTATGATACACTGTTAACCTATATAACTTCATAGGAAATAAATGCTATGTAAACATTAGTTGTGCTGTGTTGTTTGAAGCAGAAATTCTTGTACGTGTTCAGATGTGAATGAAATTTTATTTTCAGTCTGTGCTTGTTTTGAATACACAGATGTGGAAGTCAGGGATTCAGAGGAGTGACTGACTATTCATTACCTTCAGAATGAAGAGCATAGGATATGGTTCTTCAAAGAGGGTAACTGGGTATATCAGCCACACTCAAGGAGAGACTCCATGACCAGGAGTCATTGGGCAACACAAAATAAATTCAGTGAGGGTTTTCAGTAAGATTTTTGTTTTGTTTTGTTGAGGCATTTTCTTTATTTGTCTTACTTGTTTTTGGGTTTGGGGTTTTTTGGTTTGTGAGTTTGTGTGTGTGTGTGTGTGTGTGTGTGTGTGTGTGTGTGTGTGAGAGAGAGAGAGAGAGAGAGAGAGAGAGAGACCAGAAAACTCGGTGGGTAGAGAAGATCTGGGAGAAATTGAGGAAAAAATTTAATCAAAATATATTATATGAAAAAAATTAATGAAAAATAATAAAAAGAATACAATGTATACAACTGGTAAAATCTGTACCAGTGATTGAGAAAGGATTTTCAATCTAGATTTTTCCATAGGAAAGGTGGTAGTTTGAATGAGGATGGCACTCATAGGCTCATATATTTCAACATTTGTTCCCAGCTGGTAGACTGCTTGAAGGATTAAAAGGTATGACATTGTTAGAGATGGTGTGCCACCATGGGTGAGTTTTGTGGTTTCAAAAGTCTATGTCAGCACCTCCCCCTCCCCTCTCTGCCAAATGTGAGCTCTCAGCTACTGCTTTAGTGTCAAGACTCTCTGCTTGAGGCCATGCTCCCCTCCATGGTGACTGCAGACTAACCCTTTGAAATTGTAAGCAAAACCCCAGTTAAATGCTTTCTTCCATAAATTACCTTGGTCATAGTGTCTTTTTACAGCAATACAGATGGAAAAGGACTATCACAGACAAGTGGACACTATAAATACTTGATTCAGGGAAAATGAAACCAAGCTATATTCTTTCTGGACAGGAAACTGCCTGCTGAAGTTTGTTGGGTTTTTGTTTGGGTTTTGGTTTTTCTGGTGTCACTAATTGAGTTGTTCTGTGCTATTGGGCTTCTCTTTTCAGTGATTTCCCGTAATCTTTCATGCTTTTTAGAAATTGTAATGAAAACATCTGCCCTCCACCCTTGCTACTGTGTTCTAATCCCACTGAGATTATATGAGTACTCAATTAATCTTTTCATGCCAAAAATAATTGTAGGCTGGAGATGGAGGTTTGGAGTAGGAGAAAAATCTTTATTTTTTTTTCTAGCTTTTTCTAAAGTCAACTGATGCAGACACTCTGTAGTGAAAGGAAGGAGAACTGAGACCTCACTTATCCTCAACTATAAACCCAAGCACACCTAATGCTAAGATGTTTAATGAAGGGGAAAGTCATTAGAAGGAGATGTATGAACTAATTGTTACTTGTAGGTGTCATTAGTTATGACATAAAACAGAGAAGAAAGAAGAGGAAGAGAGCAAGAATGGCGTTAGGAACATGGTTACAGTTTATGTGTACAGTGTCCCTCTAAAGTCTTATGTGCTGGGGCTGGAGAGATGGCTTAGTAGTTAAGAACACTTGCTCTTTCAGATAGAGTTCTGTTTCAAGCACTTAATTGGTGGTACACAACATTCTGTAACTCAAGTTCCAAATGATCTGATGTCACTTTTGAACTCTGAAAAAAAAATGGACATACATGTGGTACTTATACATACCTGCAGGCTGTGATGGCTGTTCTTAATTATTAATCTGACTTCATCTGGAATTAATCAAATTCCAAGTGCTTGAGTATACCTGTGAGGGTTTTTTTCTTAAGTAAATGATTTAAAATGTGAAGATGCATTTTAATCTGTATCATTTGATGAGGGAAGATAAATCCACCTTTAATCCACAGCTTCTGGTGGCAACCTATACAAAACACATGGAAGAGAGTTTTTTCTCTTTGCCTATTTGCCCTGACCTTGGCTGGTAAGTCCATTCCTTCAGTGGCATTAGAGCCTACTTCTTTGAGATTCTAGGGTATACTGAAGACCAGCTGAGAAAGCCAGCATTATGAGCTGAACAACTACTAGATTTGTGAACTTTTGTTGGTAGACAGCCATTATTTTGCACAAGCAGTACTACAGCTTGTAATCCACTCTAATAAATTCCATATATATTTATATATATATATATATATAATTCTAACATTTCTGTTCCTCTTGAGAACTCCAACTAACACGGGAGCCAAGCACTTGCATGGCAAGGTATGGGTTGGGAAGAATGAGAATGTATCATAGCTTCGGGAGTGTTATTTAACAGACTTAGTTAGATTCATGCTAAAAGTGTTCTTGATAAAGATGACCCAGAGAACCAACTTTGAGATCTCCATGCAAAAACAGCACAAAGATAGCTAACTACATTTTGATCTAGCAAACGGAGTCACTCCGTAGTCAGTGTTGATTTTTGGCTGGCTCAGCATGTAAGCATGCTGCAGCAAAGCATGACTGGGTCATGAGGAGTTGTGATTATGGGAAGGGAGGAAACATGAATCTATCTCTTTGTTCTTCTTTAATCGTCTGCCATCTATCTTGATAACACTATAATCATAGGAACCACCTAGACATATGTACTAATGGTCCAACACTCAAATAAATTTTGTCTGATGATTTTTATCCTTGACTATATGCAGTGAGAAAATCTTATTCACTAAATTTGCCTGAGTTTCCTTCTCTTTGTTATTTCTTCCCTTGAAACTCCTCTATCTTTCCTTCATAGCTCTCCTACCCCCATCATTATTAATTACTTCACATAAGCTGCCTTGTAAAAAGAATTCTCAATTAATGTGCTTAATTTTAGTCACAGAATTAGTAGATACTGGAGGAACTCCCAAGTATGTTAGCATGAGAGAGGACATTCAGCATTAGGGAAAAGTAGTATGTTGGGGAAAAAAAGTGAACATTTTAAATTATACTACAATACAATTATCACAGAAGTGCTTTATAGTCCTCTTAGTGTATTAATGTATAGATTCTCTCAACCATGTTCCAACAGTTGGCAGAAATAGTTCTCCATGGAAATGAATAAAAGCAGATTATGTTTCATAAAACATATTGCACTAAAATTAAAATTTCAAAACCTTTAGTCTTTTCCAACACTTTATGTATAAGAAAGCACAGCTCAATTTCATGTACACTTGTAGGCTAAACATGACAGGTAATGTCTGTGTGCTATAAATTTCTCAAGTAAGCCACACTTCCTGATGTACTAGAATTTAAAAGGAATGTTACATTTTTCAGTAATTTTCTTTGTTCTTTTATCTTTTTTTTTTTTTTTTTTTTTTTTTTTTTTTTGGTTTTTTTGAGACAGGGTTTCTCTGTAGCTTTGGAGCCTCCTGTCCTGAACTAGCTCTGTAGACCAGGCTGGCCTGGAATTCACAAAGATCCACCTGCCTCTGCCTCCCCAGTGCTGGGATTACAGGCGTGCACCACCACTGCCCAGCAGGCCAGGCATGGTGGCACATGCCTTTGTTTGTTTGTTTGTTTGTTTTTTGGTTTTGGGTTTTTTTCTTTTTTTTTTTTTTGGAACTGAGGATCGAACCCAGGGCCTTGTGCTTGCTAGGCAAGCACTCTACCACTGAGCTAAATCCCCAACCCTCTGTAATTTTCATACACTGGAAAAATTAAAAAATAAAATCTTTTCAAAGTCAAAGTCCACTGAGTAAGAAAAGAGTAATTTTGCCAGGTCATTTCAAGTAAAGGATAAATGTATTTGGTTCAAAACCCTGCAATTCTACTACTAACCACAAAGAAGTGAAGCTGTTCTGACCAAATGGAAGACATGTCGGATGAGGATGTTTCCTAAGGTCAAGACAGATGCAGGCTTATGTATTTTTAGAAGTACGTTATTATCCACCCTTTGATGGACAAACAGCAGGGTTATTACCCATCCACTGAGTATGAACAATTCAAGACGTGTGCCGACAAACACCAGAAACTGAATGATGTATCCTCATTTCTAAAAGTATTTAAATTGACTCAAATATATAATTTAGGAAAAAGTTTATGGAAATATATTCGGTTCCCTTTTCTCAGTTATGATAGCTCTATATTAAATACTCCCAAAGATTCAAGTAGTCAAATCAATCAGATAAAATACTATTTTAAATTTCCCTACAGATTGGCTAGTGATTGACTAAAAATTGTAATTCGTCAGAAAAAAATATACCATTGTCAGTGCTTGGAATCTCTTGCTCAGGACTTGAAGTCTGTTTATTTTTCTTATGAAAGTAGTATGGAGAAGACATCAATACATTACTACACCTATTCTTTCCTTCAAATCATACACAATATGTAAAACTACTTTTGAAAGATGAATATTCTGCTATATAGACAGCTGTTTACAATTGGGTATTTTCCTTGAAGATATTTAGTGAACTCACAAACAATAAATAGCGGTGTGTGTGTGTGTGTGTGTGTGTGTGTGTGTGTGTGTGTGTGTGTGTAGAGGTTTAAGAAATAATCAGAGATCTCTTTTAATTGCAGTGAAGAAATCTCTAGAACTTATTAATCTTGCCTAATTAAAATTTTATGATCATTGATTAGTCAACCCTTCACTGTCCCCCAGCTTCTGTCTACCACTTCCACTTTGACTTCTGAGTTTGACTGTTTAAAGTATTTCATACAGTGAACCATGCACTGCTTGTTTTCTGACTGGCTAATTATGCTATCATAAAGGTTTATCCATGTAGTCACACATTAAACAATGCCCTACCTTTTGAATACATTGTAGTCATTTATAAATTTTTCCACATTTGCTGTTATTTATCTGTTAATGAGCAAAGATCATTCTTGTTAGTGACAGTGCATAGTACTGCAAGGAAACATGTGAAGTAGAAAATCTTTTTGAGATCCTCACCTCCATTTCAAGGGTAATACTCAGAAGTAAGTTTTCTAGGTCACGTGGGAATTCTATTTTTAACTTTTTGAAGAATTCTACCTTTTTCATATTCACGACTAATATGTAGGTATAAATTGTCTCCATCTCCTTCCTGGGACTTGCCTTTTTGATGTAATTTTATAGCAGTCATCTTCATATACATGAGGTTATTTATTTTAAGTAGAGTTTTCCTGATGATTGCTAGCATTGTGCATATTGGTGACGTTATTCATATACTTGTTGGCTATTAGTTCTTCTCCAGAAAAAAAGTATGTTCAAGATTTGAATCTACACTTGAATTAGGTCACTTAGTTTCTTTTCCAGTGTCACAAGTTTGCTACAGATTTTAAATATTAGCCCATTTTCAGATCCATGCTTTAAAGACATGTTCTCTTCCACGGGATATTCTTTACTCCCTTGCCTAGAGTGTGTGCATGTGTGTGTGTGTGTGTGTGTGTGTGTGTGTGATTTTTCAGTTTGACAGAACTTCATGTATTTCTTTCTTGCTTTTTTGATTCCATATTCATGTTTTTATTGGAGGGTTTCTTGAATGCTAGCTAACTGCTTAGCCACCAAGTTTATAACCTCATCAATGAGTTTGAACTTTTCTTTTTTATTTTCTTTCCCTCCCCCAAACTTTTCTATATTCTCTTCTCCTCCATACCCACCCAAATTTAATTTATATTCAAAAGGCAAACCAGAAAACTACTATAACAAAAAACTGCCCAAAACCTAGAAAACAATATGTAATATCACCTGAAAAGAAAGAAACTGTCACCAAAAAAAAAAAGCACATGCACAAAACTGTGGAGTCCATTATTTTTTGATCAGTTATTCCTGAACATGAGATCTGCCTTGAAGTAGTTGATATACCCAGTATAATTCAATTAAATAAAACTGATTTTCCCATCCCAGAAGGTATACATTACACTTCCATTGTTAACCTTACCCCTAGTGGCTAGGTTTTTATTTGTTCATTCATTTTTTAATAAAATAAGGTAAAATGATCACATTGAAGTCAGACAAGAAAGACTAACAGAAGGAAAAGAGCACGAGAGAGAGCACAAGACTCGGAGACCCCCCACCCCCAGTTCACACACTCAACTGGCAGCACCAGTTACCTCAAGGAGAATGATAGGCATTGAATAGTCTCATTATGGAGTTTGCTTTCTTTTGTGCCAAATTTAGCCACTGGGCAAAAAGTGCCCCTGCATCAACTGATTGACAATATGTTTTATAAACTGGATATGCAGGACCCATAAAAAGTTAACCACTGAACTTTGCAAGACAAGATGGTTCTTCAGGTTCCTGCTTTGCAGAGGAGACTGTCAGATATTTTACAAGACACACAGAGAAGCAACTGAGAGACTCTAGGCCTTTAGGCTAAAGAATGGATGCCCAATGTTGCAGAAGAACTTTGGGTAACTGTTCAAGTACCCAGCTAACTCCGTCATTCTAGATTTTTGGGAGTTGCTTACAATGTATTTCCTGTTTACTTAGGTAATATTATATCCTTCTGAAGACTTTGATGTAGTTGAAGATTAGATAGTTATAATTTTCCTTGGTTATGATAAAAGATAAGTTAGATATAAAACCTTAGACTCACAAATATAGGATAGATAAAATATTTTCTTTAAATTTGCCAAATATAAATAGACTAGATATTGTAGTTATAATTCTTGCTTTATAACTGTTTTGTTATATGTAGTTTTACCATGTTAAAGTTAAAACCTTCCTTTTTGTTTAGACTAAAAAGGAGAAATGCTGTGGGATAAGGCTGTTGTACACTGGTTTAATAAAACACTGATTGGCCAGTAGCCAGGCAGGAAGTATAGGAGGGGCGAGCAGACTAAAGGAATACTGGGAAGAGGAAGAGCAGAGTCAAGAGTCACCAGCCAGACATAGAGGAAGCAAGATGGTAAGGCAGAACTGAAAAAAGGTAAAAAGCCACATGGCTAAACATAGATAAGAATTATGGGTTAATTTAAGTGTAGGAGCTAGTCAGTAATAAGTCTGAACTAATGACCAATCAGTTATAATTAATATGTTTCTGAATGATTATTTTCTAAAAGGCTGTGGGACTGTGGGTGAGAGATTTTTCCTGACCACAAGCCAGGCAGGACAGAGGTAAACTTCCAACTATAGTTGATGCATTTATTGCTTATTTATAATGTATATAGTTATTATACTTATTGTATATGGCTTTTCTTATATTAGTTATAACATTTTTTGTTTTTTATTTTAGACAAAAAAAAGGGGAAATGTGGTGATATATTGTGTACCCCAATATATTTTACACATGTGAGGAACAGAGGAAAAAGCCAGCCACTGTAATAAACATAGAGGTCAGGCAGTGGGAGCACATGCCTTTAATCCTAGCATTCAGGAGGCAGAGATCCATACAGGTCTCTTTGAGTTCAAGGCCACACCAGGAACAGAGTCAGGCATGGTGGCCCACACCTTTAATCCCAGCACTAACCATAGAGGTCTAGAGGTCTGTACAGACAGACAGGAAGGGGAGTAGCTGGGCAGAGAGAGGAAGTGAGATGGCAGAACAGAAAGGCATATAAGCATAGGTAGAAAGGAAGTCAGTCTCTTTGGAGACTGAGGAGCTGGCAAATTGAGGTTGGCTGTGGCTTGTCCTTCTGCTCTTTCAGGTTTCACCCCAATATCCAGCTCAGGGCTTTTTATTAATAAGACTGTATAGTAATTTATCTTACCCTTTATCTATGGATCCATCTCACCTAATGGAAGCTCCTGTGGGATTTAAAAACACCAAAATTGACTGAAAAATTAGGGAGGAAAGAATTTTAAACTCATAGACAAGAGAATGATATACTTTTCTTTGAATTGCTAATAGTTTATAGACATTATTTTTCTCTTTAACTGAACATAAGTTTGAAGAAATTACTCAAATAATTTCAGAAAATAAATTTTCAAGAGTAATATATAAAACAATTTAGCATAAAGCAGTGAATCAAAGAATAGACATAAAGAAATTGAAAGCTGAAATTCCAATGATGACACCTTGCACTGCACACATGATGGGTTTTGTGAAGCTAATTAGTGCTCTGTAATGGAAAGCACTATAATAGACCCTGTATGGTTATGAGATGAACTTAAAAACAATTGCATATTTCTTATAATTTATATTCCTAAGTTATCAAACATAATTGTTTTTAGTCTTGCAGGTAATTGGCTTGCAACTTTCATAAAGTTATTAGGATATGCTCCTTCATTGAAATCTTAAAATTTATATTCCTAAATTATCAAACATAATTGTTTTTATTCTTGTAGGTAATTGGCTTGCAACTTTTATAAAGTTATTAGGATATGCTCCTTCACTGAAATCATCATAAGCCAAATTTTAGTAACTTTACTTCATAAACTTCAGAATAGGTTACAATTTAAACTTGGTATTTAGCTGCAAGGAAAATGTTTTGTAATGAAATTGGAATCCCTTCATAGATAAACTAATAAAATATTTCATCACATTTTATTTTAGAGGACACCAATCTCTTTTATTGCAAACAGTAAATATTATTGAAGTGTTTGAACTAGTAGAAGGAACTGAAATTGTCAGCCTAATGTACAAACACTGAAAAGTCACTCTATGATTGACACATGTGTATGAATTTTCACATATCTGTATTTTTATGCTTGACATTTCAATCATGACAATGTTATGAAAGTAGAACCCAAAGGATTATTTAAAAATAAAATGAAAGAGAGAGTAAAATATGAATGCATGTTATGAACTCACAAAGACACAAATATATTTTAAAAACCTGGCAATATTTGAGGAGAAAGATTTAGAAAAGTTGGCAAGTAAATGAAATAATAAGCATTGTATTCATTAATGAATTAATTCAACATATTAAATATTACTATATTTAAGTTTTTGTTTTAAAAAAAGGATCCTCTAAATTTCAGTCATTGTGGAACTAGCATTTATTTTGTATTCACACTACCGTGCACAACATGTTCTTGATAGCCTTGTTCATATAGTCATTGTAAAATAGAAGTCTGCAACACAACCAAGAAATGTGCAAGAGGGTGGAGATGAAAGATGGCAGGCACAGAGAGGGAAGGGGGGACACAAAGTAGCCCTAATGATCTCTTCAATAAAGGTATTTCCAAATGGGTCATTTACTACATAAAATATTAGATTTACTTTTTTTGCCAAAATAATCGACAATACAGTTGCAGATTTTTAAATATTTTATCACTGTTCTGAGAATACAATATTACAGTGTGTGTGTGTCTGTGTGTGTGTGTGTGTGTGTGTGTGTGTGTGTGTGTGCAATGTGCAAAACACGGGGATAGAGAATTAGAGGAATACAGATAGACAGAGAAACAACAGTCGACTAAGATGGTGGGTTCTTGCTCCCAGAATACATTATGATAGAGCCCAAAGAAGGGCACAGAGGTGCATATTTATAACAGGACTATTAGAGGAAAGTGGTCAGGTGAGACACCTTATTACCCAGCCCCCTTTGCTTTTAACAGACTCCCAACCTTGGTCTCCCATTCACAAACGAGTTGTTTTCTTGCTTCGGTAAAGGTATTCCTTTCATTTTTCTCTGCCTCTCTGTCCTTAGCTCTTTTAAGTGTTGAATTCTTTGTCCTATGGAACAGAGATGGGCAAACTCCTAAATAACCACCAGCATCTGTGTTACAGTTACAAGCATACAGAGATCAAAGGGCAACTTTGTGGCATTGGTTATTCCATCTACCTTTACTTGAGTTCAAGGGATTGAACTCAAGGTTACCAGGCTTATTTGATAAATGCCTTTACCAACTGAGCAGTCTCATCAGCCTGGACTCTTGCATCTTTGTATCCTTATCCTTAAACCTGAAATCTTCCCACTGTCTCTGCTTCCAGCTATGAGTGAAGAAAATAGATTTCTACAGTTTATCAATTACATCAGACTATGATAAAGAAGAACTTGTTAGCATATAATATAGTTTTTGTTTATTGTTATAACAAGCAGACTGTTATAGTATGAGTCATGCTATTTTATTACAAATTATCCCAAAGCCATGATTTAGGATAAAAACAATTTAAATTGTCTCATAGATTATGTGCCAAATCCAGGTTTTGTTGGTGTGTCATACATGTAGATCAGCTCTGTGCTGAGTTGCCTCTCAGGATGAATGGTTTAGGATGGCTTCCCTGTGGCCAAGCTGTTGCATTCTTCATATGTCAACCCCTCCTCCAACAAGCCCGGGGAGCAAGGACATGGAAGGAACAAAGGGAAGCAGAAGAAAAACATAAAGTCATTCTACATGACTCATTGAGAAAGAGTTGGTCAAAGGGTTACACATTCAACAATAACTAAACACTCCATGAGTCTACCTTTGTTAAATTTATAAAAAAAAAAAAAATTCTTACCTAATCAATCATCTTACCAAGCCAGGTTAAAAGACAGGGGTAATTAAGGTTAAAAGACATGGAAGATTAAGTTGCTTTTCTAAACGTCTGTCTGGAAGTTTCTGTGTTTCAGCTGATTTGTCAATTTTTTCATGAAAGATGAACATCATATTCTTTAAAATATTGGTGATATTGCTATAATGATTCTGTCTGATTTCAAAGATTGGTGTTATTTCAACTTTATGGTAATGAAATAACTATAATAAATGGTATTTGGAATATTAACAAAAATTACCTATGGGGACATTTAACAAAAACTTTTGGGCAGTTTTTATATTTTCTCAATAGAAACACACATATAAAAACCAGTAAGTTTTATACAAAGATACACTTTATTCTCTGAACTAATTAAAAACTACTTTCCTTGAGGTTCTATGGAATTATTAACATCTCTACACGTTTCCTAAAACAAACAGGATAAAAATTGAAATTTGATGGGTCTAACTCTGCTTCCTCCTGGTAACTGCATGCTAACAGTGAGGACATAAGGATCTGGCTGAGTCAGGGAAGCAGAGAGTCCTAACCGCAGGCTCCATCCAAACACTCTTTTATGAATGAGCCTCCCACTTATTAAAGACCATTTCTCATCTCCATGTGCTTAGAAAGGAACAGAGGCAGTCTATTCAGGGTGATACTATGCCAAAGGATCTTTAGTCAGCATGAGAAAACAGGAGCACCTAATGGGAAAATCTGGTCTATTTTGTTACTTCATCCTTTCTTTAACAGCAAGACTGGCAATTTAATATAGCAGTAGAAATATTTTCACATCAGAAGTAAAACTTTATAACTTAAAATATCATATATTATAACATTTGGGATAATTTCCTCAGTTAGTGAACATATTGACGTCAATTATTGCATCCCAATATATTTTCAATTTTATGAAAATAAAAAATAATATTAATCATATGTTTTTTACAAACTGTCTTTTTTAGCATTTTTTTTATCTATTGTTTTTTTATGCTGACATGTGATATGGCCATATGCTTACTAAATTTATAGAAATACACATTGTGTACCAGATATCTAAAATTGTGCTGTAGAAAATGATTTATGAGTCTGTGTTTAAAGACTAAGAAACTATGATGAGATGCTATGATAAGCCTTTGATTTATGAAACACAAAACAAAAATACAGTCAGGGTCTAAATGTGTACTTATAAACAATACAAACTTCTTAAACCATGGACTTCTTCCATATCTCCTCTATTGTGTGTTGCTAAAATATTTTAGGTTTTATGTTCAGTGTTGAACTCAGTAATACAACATGACAGTTCCTGGGATAACAAACTCATGACACCATTTAAACACAATACTTTTAATGGGGCTGAGATTCTTGTCTGTAAGCTGGCCTTTGTTTTGAGCAGTTTAATGTAGTGGTGGAATATTTTCAAATTTACAGTAAATATTTGTGCTGAGGAAACATTGACCATTAACACCATCTGAGGAATATTGTTTGTTTTTGTTTTACATATATATGTAAATTATTTAAAACAATTTTAAATTTATTTTGATCATACTCTTCCCCTCTCCCAAGTTCATCCAGGTCTCAAAGGAAAAATTTTAAGAGCTTTATACGGAAAGAGAAATACTAAAATAGTACTCATCTAAACTACTCATGTTTTGGAGTTTTGAATTTGGAGTGAAAAAAAAAAATCCTACATGAAGTTCACTTGATTTCTAGACTGTTCCTAAGGGAGATTGTTTACTTATATTTGAAATTAAAAAGGTAAATTTTGAACTAGTTATAATTTAAGCTTCTTTTTATTCTTACTTTTTTAATTTAAAATTTTATTTGTTGATAATTTTATACATGACTACTGAATTTATAGCATTTGTACCACTTCCTCTCCCTCCTCTTCAATTATTGCTGTTGCATACACACTTTGTGTGTGTATGTGTGTGTACTCTGTTGAGTCCATTTAACATTGCGTATATGTACATGTGTTTAGGGCTAACCACTTGGGATTGCATAAGCTATCAGGAGACTTATCCCTGGGGAAAACTGACCCCCCTCTTTCAGTGGCTATTGAGAACCTGTAGCTTTTCATCAAGTGGTGGGGCATGTTGGCATGTCAACTCGGCTGTCATGATTTAGGTCTTGTTTAGGTAACTATATTGCTGAGATTTCAACAGTGCATGCAACTTCTCTGTCATGTTTAGAAGACACTGTTTCTCAGCAGGCACCTTTCTGTTTCCTCTTTTGTGATTTTCCTTGAGCCCTAGCAGTAAGAGTTGTGTTGCACCGGGCGTTGGTGGCGCACGCCTTTAATCCCAGCACTCGGGAGGCAGAGGCAGGCGGATCTTTGTGAGTTTGAGGCCAGCCTGGTCTCCAGGAAAGGCGCAAAGCTACACAGAGAAACCCTGTCTCGAAACAACCAAAAAAAAAAAGAGTTGTGTTGCAAATGTATCAATTGGGAGTTGGCACCCCATAGCTCCTTATTCTTTGCATTTTGTCCAGCTGTGGATCTCTGGAATTAGAATAGTCGTGTCCTGAAAAAAGCTTCTCTGATGAGGGGTGAGAACTACATGTATCAGGTTGAGCTGGTATCTAAGCTGTGAATATGGAGCTAGGCCTGGGATTGCCTAGGAAAGAAAGGAAATGTACTGTACCAGCATTCTGTGATAAAACTAAGAAGATATATTCGTTTAAAAATTGAAGGTTCACACAGTAATGAAAAGTTTCTTCAGTGAAACTACCTTGTTGACATTATTCCTTTAAGAACTACATTAACTTCTTAATCACTAAATTTCTGTTAGCTAGAACACAGAGTTTATACCTTTCCTTATTTAATTAGTAAACTTTGCCGAGCTTTTAGAACCTGCTTGATGATTCCTCAATATCTATTTGCAGAACATTACATAAACCTAGTTAAAGCTTCAGCTTTACTTACAAACCTTAAAGTCTTAGGAATAAAATTAAAAATGCAGGTTGGGGATTTAGCTCAATGGTAGAGCGCTTGTCAAGCAAGCGCAAGGCCCTGGGTTCAGTCCTCAGCTCTGGGTTAAAAAACAAAAAATAATGGCAACTAAAATACACAACTCATTTCATTCAATTACATTTGATAAATGGATTTTATAATATGAACATGAACATGTTTTGTTGTTGTTTTTTGGTTTGTTTTTGGGGTTTTTTTGTTTGTTTGTTTGGTTGGTTGGTTTTTCAAGACAGGATTTCTCTGTGTAGCTTTCCACCTTTCCTGGAACTCACTTTGTAGACCAGACTGGCCTCTAACTCACAGAGATCTGCCTGGCTCTGCCTCCCGAGTGCTGGGATTAAAGGAGTGTGCCACCAACGCCTGGCTAAACATGTTTTTATATTGTTTTCTGTTTGCTCTGCTTTTCTGAGACTGGGTTTCATTATGGAACTTTGGCTTTCCTGTGGCTTGCTGTGTAGCCAAAGCTGCTTGTGAACTTGTCCCTCAGGCTCCTGAGTGCTGGGATTACAGACGTTTGTTACCATGCCCAACTCAAATTGACCTTTTTGTATTTCATTGACTTCTTTTTCAATAACTTCAGGTTTTAGATTTGCTTATTTTTCTAGGGTTTTTGTTTGTTTGTTTGTTTTCTTTCTTTCTTTTTTAAGATATACTATCAGGATGTTTACTTGAAACCTGAGTCATTGTATCTGACTTTTATTCATGTTGCATAAAACTTTCAGAGTAGAGATATTTATAATCTGTCTTAAGAAAGCAGCAATTTTAAAGCTGAACAAGAATGTGGAGTACAAGCCAGTAGCATCCCACTATATAGACTCTGCTTCAGTTCCTGCCTTGAGTTATTGCTCTAACTCCTGTTCACTATGGACAATAAGCAGATGAAACAGTGTACCCCCCCCCCAATTCTTTCCTAATTGAGCCTAGGTAGTGTCTTTGATTTACTTTCTATTACCCAGAAAAACTGTAAAAAGCATAAACTGAAACTCTAATTTAATAGTGAATGACTTCAATACCAGAAATGAGGAAGCTAACATAGGAGCAGAGGGTATGAAGCCAACCCAAGCTATGCAGTTTAACCCCATGTAAAAACTTTCCCAACAATAAAACCCAAGAAATTATATGCAAATAAATTCATATTACTTACTACATTTGTAGGTTTTCATAATTCACTAATGTTAGGATTGAAACCAATTACATAAATACAAAACCTTGCCCTTAAATAATCTTAATAATTATTGTTCCTAACAATTATTGTTGAATGATGGGCTTATCTATAGGCTCTAAACAAATTAGTATTGTTCCAGTAAATACAGATAAATACGAGCCTGTGTAATTTCTCTATAATTGTTTTGATTCATATTAGCACTCACTTATCTAATAAACAGTAAAAAAATTAATAAAAGAATCAAATAATAACCAAGCCCTACATTCCCTGAATTTGTTTTTTTTTTTTTTTATTTTAGATGAATGTTTAGAAAGAGTACATGTTAGAAAATTATTCTTCAACATTTCCATAAGAAGCATTTATGTCAGGTTGGTAGGGAAAAGTCAGTAGTCAAGCCTTTCATGAGAATAAATCTGTATTTTAGTAAAACCACCTTTTAAAATAAGTTCCACTTTTCCTGCAATATCTCCATTTACTCTTTTTCTATTGGTTTACTAGATGTAATTGGTAAATATAGTCCATACTACCTCTACTCTATCTGCACAATACTATTATGTGACCTTTTATGATTTTAGTCAAAATTCACCCTTCATTTTACTAAGTTGAATGTCCTGTTCTTACAATGTCTAGGTCTCACTCCTCCAAGTTCTCACATTTGCCCTGAAACAACAGCTAGAATTGTCCAGGAGACAGAGAGAGTCTGAGTGTTGGTGTGGTTTTTGCTTTCCTGAAATGAAGTTTCCTCTTTCATACTGAAGATAGTAACATACTCTTCACATGTATGTTGCTTTTATTTAGGAAGAAGGACATTTCTATTAGTTGTCAAATAAACATGAGCACCAAGGCTCCAAGTCTGGTCAATTGTTTGAAAGATGATACAACCATATTCATTTCATTCCTAAAATATTCCATCTTTCTTTTCTTAGACTTTTCATTGGGGTATATAAAAAATGTAGTGATAATTACAATGTGCTTAAAATCAAATGAATTTATCTTCATTTGATATCTTCTCTAGCAGTGACTTAGGTTCTTCCCGAACACATTCAGACCATTTCTTATTACTTCTCTGTTCTACTATGTAACTCTTTCCATCTCTATAAAATGATGAAATTTTCAGATCTCATTAGAATAGTTTTTTTCCACTGTGTTGAATTTAAGGTCTTTCACTGTCTGTTTTACCATCTTGGGGATTGACTCTGTTCCATTGCAGACATACTAATCTACTTGACATTTCAATAACTCTGATGTCTTGACCTTTCTACCTTCTATTAAACCTGTGCCTTATCTCTTATGATATTTACTTTGCATCATGAAAATGTGTAGACCAGACTGGCCTTGTAATAGTGAGAGACCATGGAACACTCAGTCCCAAATGGGATATCTGCATCAAATCTCTGCCTTCAGGCCTCAGGAAACCCTGCAGAAGGGGAGGTAGAAAGATTCTAATAGCCAGAGAGGACAGAAGACACCAAGGAAACAAGGCCTTCTAGACAAAACAGGACTGGAGCACATATGAATTCATAGAGACTGGTCCAGTAACTGAGAGCTTACACCTACAAGTAGAAGACAGAGAGCGTTAATGGGAATGGCCTGGCCTTTTGAAACCTCAAAGCCCACCAGCAATGACACTCTTTCTCCAAGACCATACCTCATAATCTTTCCAAAATACTTGCATTAACTGTGGGCCAAGTGAAGTATTCAAATATATGAGCCTGTGGAGGCCATTATTTCTCAGATTGCCCCACTCATTAAGTAATTTTGACATCTGCCTCAGCTGTTCCATCACCCCAAGCTGCCTGGTTTGTTCCAGTAGGCATTTGGTTATTTAATTGCTCTGAGTAGGGGTTTCTGCTATGATGGCAGGAAAGGACTGAACTGGATTTGCTGTGGGGGCCTGCATGAGGCACCTCTGGGAGTTTCCTGAGGACAGAGGCAAAGGATTACCATGTCTGCCCCTTGTTGATCTACATTCATTAGTCCAATGTTTAGCCTTACCATACCTTCTGCATACTCCAGAAGGGAGGGGCATTTTGTTGCCATTTAACTGGTTTCTCCCTTTAAGACATCTGGTATCTTAATTGACTAACCAAGTCTGCATAGAACAGAAGAAGTCCAAGGGAATTTCAAAGTGACTACCTAGAATGGTCACGTCTGAGATGGGAATCAAGAGAGAGAGACAGAGACAGAGAGACAGAGACACAGAGAGAAGCACCTACTACCTACCAGGAGAAGAGAAAAACGCTAAAAGCTAAAGCCCAGCCACGTACTCCTGCCTGAGCCATTTTGGGCCTGAGCCAAGGGTCTGTAAACCCACAAGCAGTCTAGCTGGTAGTAGCTCCAGCCCCTTTAAGCTCCGGCCACGTGAGTTGGAAACCTGGCTGCAAGTAGCTCAAGCTGCGTGTAGATGGACTACTTGTAGCTACAGTCGAGTGCAGCTCTGGCTGCATGTAGTCTGGATGGCTTGTAGCTCTGAATGGACCTGGGGGCGTATAAGCGCCAGCTGAGTTGGGGCCTGTAACCCCTACCTATAAAGCCACCAATGGTTTTTTAAAGAGTTCTTCCCACATTGGTGCCAATTGTAGATGAATTTCTAAATAATGCTGTTCAGTAAGAAACACAGAGCCAAATACAGAGGCCAGGTATTCTAGTATTATCACTATGGAGTCTGAGACAGGAAGACCAAGAGTTCCAGAACAGACTGGTCTACATGTTGAGGCCATGCCTCTTCCAAAACAAAGGTTGGTAATGTAGTCAGTTTTTTGCCTTGCATACACAAGTCCCTGGGTTTGATATCCAGCACAATATAAAATAGTTCTGAGACAGCACACTCTTCATCCCAGTACCCAGGAGGTATATGCAGAAGTTCAAGTACATCCTCACTTACATAAGGAGCTCAGGACTAGCCTCAGCTACTTGAGACTGCATATATAATAGTAAATAGTATTATTGGTACCTAATATATACAATAAAATGTGTTACATAATTGTTTTTATGTAAAATATTTGGAAAGGGCAGATTTGTGGGGGTGATGAATGAGTGGTTTCTATGGCTGAGTTCACAGACAAAGCCATTTGAACTAACTTTTAAATACAGATTGGCAAACTCTTGGTATTTGTCTCACACTAAAGCGCCTCTTAGGATATGTGACTTTCTTTCAGTGTAATACTCAGAATGTCTCAGACTCGATGAACTTGTATTATAGAATCTTCTGTAGCTGGACTGTCCTTATGGCATAAGTTATAGAAATTTCCTAAACTCACTTAATTGTATACCCACAATAATTAAATCTATTCCATATAAATTTTACCTTGATATAAGTAGTTAAGTAATTTAAACAAAAATATTGACATGCCTCATAAACAGTGCATTGATTACTAAGGAAGCAAATATCCTTATTAAAAGTAGATATTTGGAGATCACAAATATCAATGCATGAAAGAAATCATCTCAGTTTACTTAAAATAATAAATCATAAACAAAATTTAATTTTTGTCTCAATTTCTGAAAGACAAAAGTCACATGTTTCACCTTTGAGGGCAAGAAAGTATACTGTCTAGGTAATGTAAGTGTAAGATTTTAAATGTTCACATCAAACCAGCATTAATAAACACAGATATTGTCATTTGCAAGAATTTGAGTTCTAGACAGGCAACAAGCCACAGGGAGAAACTTGGTAATGCCAGATGAGGCTAGCCGTCACAATCAATTTGATACCTAACTCACAGTTGAATATGCCCAGTGATTTCCCTGCTTTTATTCTACAATCATTTGATACAGTTAGTGTGTCTCAGCTCCCTTAGCAATTTGAAAGTTCCACTTTCTTTACTTTGACAACTGCTAAGGAAACACAGCCAATAACTTTACCCTTCTGCAGGTAAACATCTTACAAAAGCTGCCATAAAAACATGTCACACTTTAAAATTTGCTTTTATTAAGAATTATTTTTAGTTTCTGAAGGAGCATCACATATCTTTCGTTTTAACTTCATATACAGAAAGAAATTTTTTAGGTGAAATTTAATATTGTGAAAGATCTGATTGTTTGTAAGGCTTTCACTATGAAAAGGAAATTTGGATAAAAGTCTGTGTCTTGTCAATAAACAAAAAAGATGATAGAATGCTACTATATCAAATATTATGTGACATGATGTAATCTAGATAGTCTCATGGTATCATTTGAGTCTAATGGAAATTAGAAGAGTCACAAAATGACTAATGGATGAAATTATGCTGTAAATAATACACCTATAAAGGTCCAAGGGAAGAATAGAAAACCTGAAGTGTAAAATTTAATTTTTTTGTTCTAAGATGCAGCTTGCCATCAAATGACATTACACAGGAGACTAGGCTTTACCTCCACAAAGCTAATACAAGCTGTCAGATACTGCCATTCATATTGAAAACAAATGTCTCTAGACAGATTCATGCTAGGATGTCTGTTGTGTGGCTCTTCAAATTCCATCTTTAGAATCTATTGGTTAGAAACAGATAATGTTATTATATTTCTAGCTCAGAAAACTATAGACCCTCCTCCTCTTTTTGCAACAGTTATAAAGAAACAAAGGCGGTCACCACGCGAAGACAGTAATGACACATGAGCTGCTCTAGCAGCTGGTAAATGACAGGAAAACCAAATTAAGGACAGAATTTTAAGACAAGTTTTCTGAACATCTACTCAACGCAGTTGCAATTTGAGCATTACACATTTTAGATTTCCCTTTGAAGGGTGGAATCCTTTACAACTTCTCATGAACACATGATGAAAATTTCCAAACAGTGATAAAGCAACAATTCTGAAAAATTAAATTAATCTTAAAGGATAGCTTATCAATTAACTGTTGTAGGTATTAACACTGGAAAAAAATAGTTTTATGGGCAACCAGTCTAGCACATTGTAAAGGCTGATGCAAATATATGATGAAGAAAATCTTTTTAATCAGCCTTAGTCTGATTTCACTGTGCTTTTGATATAACTTGTATAAAGTGTTTATTTTCCTCTCAAATGGAAAGATCAGGGTCTTTTTTTAACATTAAAAAAATTCTTTTCCCTAAAGTACTTGTGCTTTATTCTTAATGGTGGCTTTCAAACACCTTAAGTTGTTGGTTATTTCATAAAAATATATGTACTCTCATAAAAACGTAAGGGAATAATACTGTTAGCATGTTGTTGACCATGACATTTGTAAGTTATATCTCATTTTTGTAGATGTTATAAAATAGTGTTCTCCTCAAACAACAAAAGCTATCCATGTCTAAATGCATCTAAAAATCACTTCTGATATTTTAACTTCACTAGAAATGCATGCTGTTATCAATAATGGTATTAAGTTTCTAAATAGTAACACTTTCATTGATATGAAACCTGCTCTCAAGGAGTAAAAACCTTTGTTTTCATATCAGAGCAATTTTGAGACACAAGCAAACTTTTAATAACTTTTTCCTTCTTTCACTTCCGTAGAAACAAGGTGATTGCTGACATGGAATTCGAAGCTGATGAAGCAGTATGAAGCTTAAAATTGATGGAAATATTTCAAACTATTTCCTGAAGGAAAGACTATTCCATCTAAGAAAATCACTTATCAGTATTTTAACATGAAGTTGCCATTATGAAAAGTAATTTCCAAAAATATTAAGTTGGCTAACTCGTTTAAAATTAGAGATTTGTATCAGTGTTGGAAATTAAATATTCTACCTACTGTTTCAATAACTCACTGAGAAACACAGTGATTTTCCAAATGCAGTAAATGCAATGTCACACCATAGACCTAACATCCTATAATGTACTATTGTTCTTAGTATGTACAGTTATTATCACTTTCAGTTCAGGCTGGTTATGAGTCACAATATAAAGATATACAAGTAAAGTATAACCATTTAATACATTTCAATTAAAATAAAATTACATCACTTCCCACCTTCTGATTTTTTGCTCTAGCTCCTCCCACGCACCACCCCCTCAAACCCTCCCATACCCACTTCCAATCCCTCCCATACCCCTTTTCTGCTCCTTTCACACCCCTTCCTTACCCATCACATGCCTTCACTTCAAACTGACAGCCTTTTAACTTGATTATTATTCATGCATATATATGTATATAAATTCACAACTATATAAATATAATCTTCTGGGTCTGCTCTTACTGTTTGTGTGTTTAAGGTAACAACACTTAAAATTTTCTACTGAATTACTAATAAGGGAGCTCATCTCTGAGAAAAGCCAATTCTCACTCTGCCAGGAGTCATGTGATTTTCTCCCTTCCACTTTAACATATCCATTGATAGGTAATTTTGCTGACAATGCTACTCACAAGAACCCCAGTCCCAGACATTAGAATGCCCTTTTTAGTGGTTGGTCAATGTAGTTTAAGTGACTCCTAAAACAATACAGACTATTGATGTTGCCCTTGATTGCTGCTTGGATGTTTTATTAGTCAGGGATCTCTAGAGTCACAGAATTTATGAAATGAATATAGATAGATAGATAGATAGATAGATAGATAGATAGATAGATAGATAGATTTATGACCTTTTCTTTCTTATTAGCATTGCCACACACACACATATGTATGTATATATATATATGTATATATATATATATATATATTTGTGTGTGTACATATATGTATACATGTATGTATATATGTATATATACACATATATTGATGAATTTATTGGACTGACATATAGTCCAACAATGGCTAGTTGTGAATGGAAAGTTCAAGTATATAGTAGTTGCTCAGTCTCACAAGGTTGGGTATCTCAGCTGGTCTTCTGTATATGCTAGAATCCCAAAGAAGTAGGCTCCAATGCCAGTGAAGGAATGGATGTGCTGACAAGGAGAGGGCCAGCAGACAAAGAACACATCCCATTCCTTCTTCCCTTGTCCTTACATAGGTTTCCAACAGAATGTGTGGTCCAGATTAAAGGTGTGTTATGCAGCTTCAAGATTTGGATTAAAGGCCTGTTGTCTTTTTGCCTGAAGATTTGCATCTTAAGCGTGCCCTCTGTTTCCAGATTATAGTTCATTCCCAATATAGTCAAGTAAGTTGACAACCAAGAATAGCCATCATACCCATGTTGCTGAAGACACTGCATACTTAAGACACAGAATTAAGAGTATCTGGGCTAGATCTAACCTGAAACCCTCATTCCTGTGACCTAGTTACCATGGTACCAGAAAATTAAATTAAAAAAAAAAAAGTTGTCAAAGGAAGGAAGCAATTAATAGTCCTACCCAGATGCACCACCTACGAATCCCAAAAATGACCAACATGATAAGATATCTGCAAATGGGCAAAGAGTGGCCCTCACATGTTGGTGGTAACCACGGCTGTCTAATTGGACTTAGGACCCTTAGGAGAATCAATGTCTGGTACTAAAAACCTAGCCATCTTCTAGGAGGTATTGAGATCATTGGCCTGAATCTAGATCATCCCCACCCTCCTTCCTTCATCCAGGTCTTTCTGTATCTCTCTCACTCCCTTCCAGATTTATGACCTTTTCTTTCTTATTAGCATTCTCTCTCTCTCTCTCTCTCTCTCTCTCTCTCTCTCTCTCTCTCTCTCTCACACACACACACACACACACACACACACACACACACATACACACACACATACACACACGACTACCACCACCAACAACAACAACAACAGTGCTTTAAGTCTAATTATTATTGCCATTATTGGGCTAACAACTTGAAATTGGACAATTTGCATGTGATTTTATCCTTGCAGGAAACTGATTTTCACTGTCTTTATAGCCATTGACCACCTATAGTTCTCCATCTATGAATAGTACCTTGCAGAATTTCTCCCATTTATGTTGGCATGCCAACTGCTGTTGTCATTATATTGATACTGTTCAAATAACCATGTCGTTGAGAGTTTGTGGGTGCGTTTTCTCTTTCATGTCTAGAAGATAGTATCTCATAAATGCCATCCTGATCCTCTGCTTCTTACAACCTTTCTGACCTTCTTGTGTCAATTTCCCTGAGCCTTAGGTACAGGGATTGCCTAGAGATGTGTTAGCTGTGGCTGTATATCCATCCTAATGTCTCTTATTCTCTCAGTTTTTGCCAGTTGTGTTTCTCTGGAGTAGTCTCTAGGCAAAGAGAAGCTTGCTTGATGAGGGATGAGATCTACTCTTATCTCTAGGTATGAGGACAAGTACTTAGAAGACAGCTGAAAATTTTGTCAGTTTAAGAAATGGGGGCAGCATTATCACCCCATGGTGGGTAATAGGGGTGTCTGTGTGTGTGTGTGTGTGTGTGTGTGTGTGTGTGTGTGTGTTGTACACATGCAGTATATCATTATATTATTTTAAAGAAAACCTATAAAATAATGTTTCCCTGTGGCCTTTTCTTTCTTTCTTTTTTTTCTTTATTGTTATGTGTTTTAAATTTATACATCAGCCATGGGTTCCCCTGTCCTCCCCCCTCCTGCCCCCACCTCCACCTTCCCCCCAGCCCCTTCCCTCCATTCCCATGTCCTCCAGGATCAAGGCACCCCTGGGGATTCATTTAAACCTGGTGGATGCAGTACAGGCAGGTCCTGTCACCTCTTTCCAGACTGAGCAAAGTGTCCCTGTGTAAGCCCAAGGTTCCAAACAGCCAGCTCATGCACTTAAGGACAGATCCTGGTCCCACAGACTGGGTGCCTCCCAAACAGATCAAGCTATTCAGTTGTCTCACTTATCCAGAGGGCCTGATCCAGCTGGGGGCTCCACAGCCTTTGGTTCATAATTCATGTGCTTCCATTCGTTTGGCTATTTGTCCCTGTGCTTTTTGCAATCTTGGATTCTTGCAGACCCTCCTCTTTCTGGAGCTCCACCTGGGGCCTGGCTGAGGATCTCTGCATCCACTTCCATCAGTTATTGAATGAGAGTTCCAAGACGACTGTTAGGGTGTTTAGGCATCTGATCACCACACTAGGCCAGATCAGGCTTTCTCTCGACTATTGCCAGCAGAATACAGAGGATATATCATTGTGGATTTCTGGGGACCTCTCGAGCACTCTGCCTATTCCTGTTCTCATGTGGTCTTCATTTATCATGGTCTGTTATTCCTCATTCTCCCTTTCTGTTCTTGATCCAGCTGGGATCTCCTGCTCCCCTAACCTTTCTTTCCCTCAAACCTTGCCCTTCATTACTCCCACTGGAGTCCAGGTTGTTCATGTAGATCTCATCCATTTCTCTGTCATTGGGCGATCCTTGGGTCTTTCCTAGGGTCCCGTTTTCCTGGAGTTGTGTAGCAGTCTAGTCATCTTTGTTTTACATCTATTATCCTCCTATGAGTGAGTACATACCGTGTTTGTCCTTCTGAGTCTGGGTTACCTCACTCAGGATGATTTTTTCTAGATCCATCCATTTGCCTGCAAACCTCATGATGTCATTGTTTTTCTCTGCTGAGTTGTACTCCATTGTGTATATGTACCATATTTTCTTTATCCATTTGTAGATGTAACTGGCTTGTTAAATAAGAAACACAGAACCGATTGCAGAGTTAAAAACCATGAGGTCAGAGCATGAGCAGAAAAACCTTACCCTTCATTGCTTCTGCTGTTCTTCCTCTCCACAAGAGACCTACTTCTGTGCGTCCTGTCTATTTAAAGACTTTCTGTTCTGTTTTTTCATTGGTTGTAAACCCAGCCACATGACCTCCTCGTCACTGCCTGTTTGTACAGACCTCCAGGTCTTCTATGGTTGGTATTGAGATTAAAGGCGTGTGTCTGCCATGCTGGCTGTGTCCTTGAACACACAGAGATCTGTCTAGTTCTGTCTCCCAAGTGCTGGGATTAAAGGCGTGCCCCACTACTGCTCAGCTTCTGCTCTGGCTTGCTCTGACCTCAAGGCAACTTTATTGACATACAAATAAAGTCACATTTCAATACAAATAAAATATCATTATATCCATTCTTCAGTTGAAGGGCATCTAGGTTGTTTCCAGGTTCTGGCTATTACAAACAAAGCTGATAGGAACATAGTTGAGCAAATGCTCTTGTGGTATGATTGAGCATTCCTTGGGTATATGCCCAAGAGTGCTATAGCTGGGTCTTGGGGGAGATGGATTCCCAATTTTCTAAGGAAGCGCCATATTGATTTCCAAAGTGGCTGTACAAGCTTGCATTCCCTGTGGCCTTTTAAACATTTTACTGTTCATCTATCCTTCCTCTCTCTATCTCTGTATTAGCCATCCCCCTTCCTCCATCCTTAAAGTCCCCCATTTTTCCCATTGCCCTTTTCATAACACATAAGACCTCTCTGTAGCTCCTTCTTCCTTACTCCCCACTGTGTTATGTAGTTGGAGTTTTCCTACCTGGCCCACAGTCAGGACAAATCTCTCTCATCCGCCAGGCCCACAGTCGCTCAGACCCAACCAAGCAAGCACACAGAGACTTATATTACTTACAAACTGTATGGCCGTGGCAGGCTTCTTGTTATCTACTTCTTCTATCTTAAATGAACCCATTTCTGTTAGTCTATACTTTGCCACATGGCTTGTGGCTTACCAGTGTCTTTATATGTTGCTTCTCATGGCAGCAGCTGGCAGTGTCTTTCTCCACCCAGCCTTCCACCTCCCAGAATTCTCTTCTCTCTTGTCCCGCCTATACTTCCTGCCTGGCCACTGGCCAATCTGAACTTTATTTACACAGAGTGATATCCACAGCAGTGTTATCTTTCTTCTTCCCTGGATTCTTAGTGTACTTCAGGTAACATACCCAAATCTAAAGACTCAGAGCTAGGTAGGATTCAGAAATGAGAGTGGACATGGAGCATGGGTCTTTCTGGGTCTGGTTACCTCATTCAGTATAACATTTGCCAATTCTAATCATTACCTGAAAATTTCATGATTTAATTTTTATTTTTAGGGCTGAATTCTATTGTGTATATGTACCACATTTTAATTATTCATCAGTTGAAGGCATTTTATGTTGTTTCCATTTCCCAGCTATTGTGGATAGAGCAGCAACAAATATGGCTGAGCAAGTGTCACTGAAGTAGGATCTTGAATTCCTTGGGCATATGGGAAGGAGTGGTATAGTGGGTCATACGGCACATCTATCTTTGTTTAGCTTTTTGAGAATTCTTTGTACTAAGTTTCAAAGTGGCTGGACCAGTTTGCAATGCCAACAAATGGGGCTTCCCCATTTTCCATATCCTTCCCAATTGTATCAGGTGTTTGCTCAACCATTCTGTCCAAACAAGATGAAATCTCAGAGTCGTCTTGATTTTTATTTTTCTGTCTGCTAAGGTTGTTGAACAGTTTGTATTTCTTCTTTTGAGAATTTTGTGTTTAGATCCACACCCCATTTTTAACTGACTCATTTTTTCTTTTTTTTTTTAATTTTTCTTTTTATGTGTTCTTTCTATATCTTGGATGTTAATCCTCTATCAGATGTGTAGCTGGCAAAGATACTCTCCTACTCTGTAGATTATTTTGTTTGAACTTAACCAGGGGTTTGTGGAGGACTTGTTCCTTTAAAACTTAGCTGGTTTTCATTGCCGTTCTTTTTATGAGAAGTAAAAGAATACTGAGCGTAACTTAATTGTGATTAGGTCTGTTACATACAGAAGAAGTTATCCATGTCTCTCAGCTGCCACTGCAAGTAAGTTTCAATAGCATCAGTTCAGTTGAAACAATTCCAGTGGGGAACTAAAACAGTCCTTACTCACTTTCTCTCTCCCTCCTCCCACCTCTCCATTTCTTTTGTTTTTCCTTCCTTCTTTCCTTTCTTCATTCCCTCCTTCCCTCTTTCCTCCTTCCTTCTCTTCCTCTCTCCCTGTATCAATGCTCAGCAGCTGCTTCTTAGTCATCCAACATCCACTACTCTTTGTTTCTCTAAGAGCCGCATTGTTACTGCATTTTCTGGTGTTCCTTAAACTCTCAAGTCAATAGCTCTCTACACACCAATTTGAGTTACAGGTGATCTATCCCCATCACATTTGTTTCCGTTTGTTTCAGGTGCAGTGTACCTTACATGGATGATCTTGGATTCTTTTCTTCACACTGGGAAAAGAAAAGGATACCCCACCACTTAAATGAGCAGTCCCTTAACAGCTGCATTTTTAGCTAAAGTTCCATGCAGCTGGAGGTTCATCCAAACTGCACCTCGCACCTCTCCAGGAAAACTTGGGCACTGAGTTTATAGTTAGTCCAAACGTGAGAGTCCAAAATGAGGACATTAAATCTAATTATTTATATTCTTTTTATTCATTTTTAAAGATGTTTTATCAAAAACACAATATGAACTGAAGGTCTAGTTGATTTCTATGCTGTATTTCAATTTAATATACAAATGGGGGAAGAACTGAAATTTAAAGCAAAACAAATAAAAAAAATGTGACCTAAGAATGTCTCGGAAAGATCATTAAAACCATTTTAAATCCATACCATACAGGTCTTGGCCTTCTTCCCAGAAGAGATTTCTGTGAAGGACCCATCTGTTAGTGTTTTTAATAGTTCATTTTAAAAGGTTTATATTTTACACTAAAATCAGAGAATACTGTGTATCTCATTCATCGATTCTCAGTCAAAGGGAAAATACAAGATTTTACTTCTCCAAATCTTTGGTCGATATTCATTACTTTGGGGGAACTAGATTGGTAATCTACTTCATTTTGTTTTGCTTTACTGATTTTAGTCTTGCCAAGACACAATAGCCTATCCAGATATTTTCAATTACAAAACCATAGCTGTGAAATGCTTGAATATTTTTATAATCACCACCTGGCAATAACAGTTTTTCCATTTTTATTGTCCAACAGGTTTATAAATTTGCTTAATTTTATTTCTTTCCATCCCTGATTGTCCTCCCTCAATACCCCTCCTTCTCCCTCTGGCACCCTTCTGTTTAGCAACTCCCCATCTTGCTTTTATGTCTTCTTTCTGTCTATGGCCCACTGAGTTTGCATTCACTTATTTACATGTGGTTAGAAAGTTATTCTATGAACAACAGCAATTTTGTGCGGCTACACCATAGTGTAGTTATATTATGACAGTGACATTCCTCTTCCAACCTGCTTTATTTTTAGCTACCTTAAAAAGAGTAAGGTCTTACATGCTCCTCCATCATTCATGATAAAATAGTGATACACCCAGTCTTGTAGCAGCCTTGTTTTTTTTTTTTTTTTTTTTTTTTTTTTTTTTTTTTTTTTTTTTACAGTTAAGTTCCTGTGTGCAACAGCTCTATGGTGTTCAGAAGACAGCTTTTATTTTGCACATCTCCCCATCCTCAGCTTTTGCAATTTTTTGCACATTTTCTTCTGTGAAACTTGCAAGGAGTGTTAATGGCTAGCTCAACTGGAAACAAGCACCCCACCATCATGTATTCTCAGCATTTTGGCTACCTATGTGTCTCTGTACTAACTACAAGTGAAATTTAATAGTATCTAGATTCATTTGTTACTGATAAATTATCGCTGAAGCAAATAAACCTCCTCAAAAAGAGTAAGATAGACATGATCAGTTTCCAAGTACGTCTGTCTGTTCTGTGTGCATAGGAATTAAAGAGAAATTTTACTTTTTAAGGCTGCACAGGAGCATCAAAAACAGAACCTTAGTATTCACTTTTGTTCAACATTAAACACTAGAAGTTCAAAGATGTTTCTCTGTTCTTATAAATAGAATTAAATTACGTGATATATAGGGTCATATGCTAGACTTTTAAATATGTTAAGACTATTTTGAGTAGAAAATAATAAGTTAACTGGAATAGCATTTTGATTTGCCTTTGGCTCTTATGTTTTCTTTATGATGATTACATTGCTTACTTGAATTATGTTTCTCCTCAGTCTATGTAATTATTTCACATTTGTGACTTTTGGGTGACTTAAAGGAGGAATCTGTTTGAGTTTGTGTGAAATTATATTACTCTTATGTTTCGGCTTGGTCATCACAGACTTACCCTTACCAATTTAAAAATTTTTTGAAGGATATGAATATACATAACTGTGTGGAAGTCTTTTTTTCACATACTAAAACACTGATTAAAGTACCTAACACTGTTATTTTTTAATGATAAAAATAATTGCAGAGAAACCAGGCTTATCTTTTTAAGAAATGAGAGCTTATTTGGGGGTATGTCTTGCTCTGTATGTGTTATAAAATAGTACCGAAGTATACCATGAAAATAAAAGAAGAGAGGTGCAATGAGGTGTAGGATTGAAGACAAAAGTGGTACAAAGAAGTTCAGTATTTTCATGACTAGTGAGAACTAGAGCATTCCTTTCTAGCTTTACTAAATTACAGGGCTCAGGTTATCTTTGAAACATAGTCTTATAGCTCAAGAATAACCCAAGAAAATGAAAAGTTAGACCAAAAGGTGTTGTGTAAAAATCTATGTCTGCATGACTACCTAACCTTCATCTAGGCTGGCATCCAAAGTTTCTCTGGGCTTTAAACAATCTGATTTCTCAGGATATGGCAACTCACGTGGCATGCACTAAATGGTACAGTGTCTTCTCTGTACTCAAGACTTCCTACTGCTTGTTTACAACTGAGATTTAATAAATAAACTCTCTCTCTCTCTCTCTCTCTCTCTCTCTCTCTCTCTCTCTCTCTCTCTGGCTGGGGTCCAGTCAGTGGAAGCAGTGGTTGTGTCAATTCCCTGAATCTGTACTTGAGCACATGCAGAACAGAGGATCTAGTAACAGTTGATCGACACATTCGTGGGTCATTTCTACTCTCACTTTCATTGACTATCCTTACCTGAGGTCTGTCCACTGTTACTATATTTTAGAATCTCCCTTCTGGATTCAGTAAGTTTACTGAGTGTTTTGTAGATCTAATCAAATTGTTTTAAATTATTTATATTATCTTCTGACACTTCATTTGAAATTTTAATAATTAAACTTTAGAAATAAAATGAGCACCTGGTATTGAAGGATACAATAAATCTGTATAAATTTTATTTTAAATAATATAATTTGTAAGAGATAATACAATAATAAATTATTATACAATTTAACCACTTTAATTTTGAATTACAGATGGTTTGTAAGAAAATATTAATATATCCATACCTCAGTTTTTCACAGAATATACTATATTTATTATTAGTTTAAATAAAATTTAAACATGACTAATTGACCTTTATTTTTTCTGGTATTCTGAGTGTAAAAATCATGAGAGTGCAATTAGCCTTTCTTAATTTTCTAAGACTATTACATATATGCTAAAGAATGCCAAATATATAAGCTACACCATCAGAAATATAGTCTTACACAGATTAAATAAAAGCATTGTAAATGCGTATTGACAAGTAAGAAGTTGGTAGTTGGGGGTCCTGATGTAAAACCTGCCTATGAAATATCACTAGAGGATATCACTAGACATTTTCATTAACAAACAAGATGTATACTACAGATATAATTTGTTAAGGGCCTTGAATTTTGCAAAGGTTATAGCTTATAATTATAATATTTATTATATTATAATATTTATTTTGCCAATAAAAATCAGAGCATCTCTTATAAATATATTGAAAGTATATTGTAAAACTACCAGTCACAATTGTCACGAAGCTGATTTTGGTCACTATAAATTTATTAATGCCAATAATCACAAAGTAAAATGTACCAAATGTATCTAATATAAATTTTACAATAACTTTTCCTCAAGTATAACAATACTCTGTACAAATTATTAAATACCTTCAGCAGTTTCTCTAAGAGTTTTACTGGAAACTTCATGAAGTCAGATGAGCTCCCAATATGTGAATCTTACTGATCCTCAAAGCTCAGCTTTCCAGAGTTCCTCATTCGTATCACTCTATTTATTGTACAACACCAGTAAATGTTAACTTATTTAATTTCAATTAATCACAGTGCACTTCAGTATAATCATAGCCCATGCTATTATTCACAAGAGTCAAGAGGGTTTGATGAAATTTTACAGCAAACAGAAAAACAAGTAACATTTATTATGTTACTGTATGCAAGTCCTTGATACCAATATTACACAGAATGAAAAACAATTCATATAATTACATACATATTTGTTATATATTTTTTATTAGAAGTGGCAAGGAAATTCACTCTTGTCTCATGATAGATGTTTTTAGTATAACTAAACTATTTAAAATCAACATATGACCATTGGAAATACCCGTACAAATAAAGTCCTTTTGCAATAATGCTAGCTTAATATATTATCTATAACAATGCATTGTCTAATTTTAAAGATAAACCTTAGTCATATTCTCAAAGAATAAAGAGACAACATTTGTACAGATCACATATTTAATTTAAAATACAAGATTTATCAACAATACCCACACCATACCTACAGCCCCAATACTTCAGAGGCTGAGGGAGGAAAATTCAGAAGTTGAGGTCAGCCTAGGATGCATAACACATTTCAGTTAGCAAAGCCCTGTCTTTAAAATAACTGGAAACAGAGCTAGGGTGTGGCAATGAAAAGCTCTTCCTAATAAGCTTCATGACCTGAATTTGATCCCTGGGATTATGGAGTACAAGGAAAAAACTGAATTCTACAATGTGTCCTCTGATATCCATATGCATGCAGTGTCACATACAAACACAATATATATATATATATATATATATATATATATATATATATATATATATATAAAATTAAAATTTAAAAATAATTTTATTACTAAAAAAACCTGAAAATACATGCTTGTATACTTTTAAAACCTAGGTTAACCAAAATAAAGGTAAAAGTCTTTATTTCCATTTATTATAATAATGGATATATTGCAATAATAGTAGATGAATTGGAAAAACTGCTCTTTTCACTTCCTTTATTTGTAGCAGTTGCCATGAATTATTTTTCACAATAGTTCTGATTACGAGACTGTTCAAAATTATGAGTTAAGAAAGTCTCTTCAGAGATTTATCATCATAGTTTCATGTGAAGTGCTGTGACTGGAATTTTGATGTGTATGAAATGTAAAATCACACTTTCTATAAAGGCAAAAGTACTATTCAAGGTTCCAATCCTCTCAGTGCAGTAAGGACATTTCTTCTTGACAAAATGAGCAAACCTTTGAACATAAAGTTCAGTACGTTTATATGAAATCCTTTGAGAGCAAAAGTAAATACCATCTCTTTGGAACACTTATTTTTTGTTATTAGCAGGTGTATCAAACACAATGACCGCACAGTGTCAATGCTGGCTGCTCAACTGGAAAAAAATTAAAGTTTCAATACAAGATTTCAGTAAGACAAGATGATTGATGCAATAATATCCTACCCCTCAGTTGGCCAGGGAGAAAAGGGTGTTCATTTTCTATTGCTCTTTTTCTTAATACAATAAGCTTGCTGGTTTAAACATGCAGGCTTAACTTTCATGTTTCTGAAGATCAGCTCTGACTTGGGCCCCATGAAGTGAAGCCCAGGCTTCTTTCTGTGGACCCCAGGGAACATTTCACTCCTTCCTTCCCTGGGTTAACAGAGTCTGATTTCTTGGTGGTAGGGCTGAGATCACTGCTTTCTGACTGGTTATCAGTTGAATCTTTTCCTATCTTCTAAACCTGACAACATTTCTTAAAACATGGTTCTCTTTCAACTTTTTAAAGCCATGAAGAGGAAAAGTTATGTAATGTGTGGTGATATTATATTCTCCAAAATACTGTGCACTCTAATAAACTTATCTGGGGTCAGAGAACAGAACAGCCACTAGATATAGAGGCCAGAAAATGGTGGCACACAAGCCTTTAATCCTAGTATTCCAGAGGAAGAGATCTGTCTGGATCTCTGTGAGTTCAAGGCCACACTGCAAACAGCCAGGCATGGTGACTCATGCCTTTAATCTCAGGAAGTGATGGCAGGAAGCAGAAAGGTATTAAAGCATGAGGATGAGGAACTAGGCTGGTTAAGCTTTTAGGCTTTTAGCAGCAGTTCAGCTGAGATTCATTCTGGATGAGGACTCAGAGGCTTCCAGTCTGAGGAAAAAGGATCAGCTGAGAAATTGGCAAGGTAAGGTGGCTGTGGCTTGTTCTGCTTCTCTGATCTACCAGCGTTCACCCCAATACCTGGCTCCGGGTTTGATTTTATTAATAGGAACTTTTAAGATTTATGCTATATACAGTATTGATTCAAATTTCACCTCTATCTTCTTCCCATTTCCAGATCAAGATAGGTTCTCCACTTTGAGACATGTGTGAATACATTGAGTTCACATAACAATCCAGGAAACTGCATCTACAGGTCAATACCCTTTATCTACTAGGAAAACTCCCTTTCACCATGCAAGGCAGAAATATTCTGTCTATGAAAACCATCTCTCTCTCTCTCTCTCTCTCTCTCTCTCTCTCTCTCACACACACACACACACACACACACACACACACACACACACACACACACACATTTTAAGGAAACTACTAAATATTTATGCATAGTGCATAAAATAAACAGCATAGCAATTTTATGAACTAAGGAATTATAATATGTTTACTCTAAGAAAAAATATTTTTCAGATCCTATAAAAATTCAGCATATGTAATATACCTTCTGGTGCCAATAACAAATGTATTACTACTCACGCAATTTAAGGATTTCTAAAAATGGGGAAGAGTAGCCTTAATAAAATTCAATAACAGTTGTACAATCTCATCCTTCATACTTCTTGTAGGGAAATACTTATGGGTAAGTACTCTTCAGAAAAGCCTTAGTTTAGTGCTATGCAGCTAAGAATCATATTTATTTTTTCCTGAGTCTTCTTAAGTGTTTTCTGCAAATGCCCATAGGCTATTTCTTCATAATACCTAGACTAGAGTTATTAGAGGAGCTGTATTATTTTGTCAGCTGCAAAAGTCGAGGCCATTAAGCACATCAGAAGCACATGTTTCTATATCTGGCTTTCCCACTCTGAGCCTTCTGTGGTGGTCACTGCATGTTATAGTATATTGATTTTACTTTCTCTAGTAGACCTTGACACATATCTGATCAATTTGTGTTATATATTAACCCGGTCATTAGACATAATGAAGAAATTTACTTTGTAAGTTATTTAGAATGTTTTCCCTCAGAAATGAAGATATATATATATATATATTGTCATACAGGGATCAATCACCTAGATTGTTACCTGAGTTAGAGATTTGAGACCCAGGCTCAGCTAGACCCTTAATGACTAAAGCTCCTATTTTGAAAATATTGCATGCATAGCAGGTCTTCTTGGGTATGAAATTTAAATAACATGCTGATATCACTAGTTCTATATTTCACCTGAAACTGTAAGAGCAGACTACAAACACAGGAAGATGTAGCTGTCCAGCCATCCTCTTACTGGTAAGATCTAGCTAAAGAGCACGACTTGCCTTGGATAGCTAACACAGTGCACCAAAATGCGTGTAGGTTTGCTGCTGCAAACCCTTTAAGTATCTTATCTGGAAAACTAAAATAGAAATTTTCTCTTATTTCACATGGGAATAAGACTAGAAACCCCTGGAGATTATTCATAGATGCCAATCTGGAAACTGAGACTACACATAAGACTCACCTGAGATTTTTCTAAGGTATTGGCTGTAATTATAATGTCACCTTTGATAGAATAATCTATTCTTTTCCCATCTGCAACCTCTCTACTCTGTCCAAGAAGACCAACAACTAACTGAATTGCTAATTTCCATTTGAAAATCACTTGTTCATTTTTTGGAAAACAATTTTACATAAAAATATGTTGATTAAGGAATATTTTGTGATAATATTTATATATTCATTAATAGATATTAAGCAATTTAAAATATTTTATAATACATGTAAGTAAATGCACTTGTGTGCCAGTATTTCACATAGTTCATATTTGTTATGGTAGATGATTAATAATCTTGGTTAGATCAAAATCCAACTTTTTCCTCTCATTTTTATTATTTTTTCAAATTATTCACTGAAAATTTTATAGATGTATACAATGCATCTTAATCATATTTACCATCAACTTCTGCCTTCCAAACTCTGGGGACACCGCCAATGTATCTCCAGTACAGTTAGTTTCATGTTCTCTTTTTTAAAAATAACTTACTGAATTTAATTAATATTGACCACATGTGCATGAGTGTGCAATCAGCCACCAGGCATACACAGCATACCAATGTCCAAGTCCTAAAGAAAAGGGACTCTTTAACTTCAACACTAGATGAGATACCCTAAACTCCTTTTTCTACTTTATTATATTTAGTCTTCAATGTCTTTCCCTCTTCAAAACTGAGAAAGAAAGAAGTAGAAGTGTAGTAGTTTGGAAGAGAATGGCCTTCTTTAGTTTATATAGTTGAATATTTGGACTCCAACCAATTGATAGAACTATTTGAGAAGGATTAAGAGGTATGGCCTTACTGAAGGAGTTGTTAGCTTCAAAGTTCTCTCTCTCTCTCTCTCTCTCTCTCTCTCTCTCTCTCTCTCCCTCTCTCTCTCCGTCTCTCCCCTGCTTTTGGATCCATGCACAGATATATAGAGTCTCTATTGCTTCTCCAGCCTCCTGTCACCATGCCTTCCCTCTGCCATCACAGTCTCTAGCTGTCTGGAACTCTAGGTTCAATTAAACTTTCTTATAAGTGAAATTTATAATCTTGGTCAGGATATCTTATCACAGCAACAGAAAAGTATCTACTCCACAGGTAAATACCAGGAGTAGACTACTGCAGTCCAAACTAACCATGTATATTTTTGGAAGAATATGAAAGACTGGGATTTTGAAGCAGGAAAGTGATTGAATCCTACAAGCAAGGCTTAATGAACTAACATTGTAGGAGTTGAAATACAATGCAGAGAGCCATTAGAACTACGAAGGCCCAAGTCAAGAGATTTCAGAGGGCTTTCGTAGTATTAAATATAATTCCCCATCATGGATTTTAACCTTCTAAAAAGAGGAAGCCCAAGCAATCTCTTTCTTCTATACATTGCCTTTATCATGTTGTCATAGCAATAGAGAAGTAACTAATACATGAAGGAAACAGAAGTGACAGGTTCACTATGAGACTGGTATAATATCTACTTCTATGCACTTAGGGGGGCCACCCAAGGTGTTTCTCTGCTTTATGCAGATAAAAGTTCCATGTATATGATCCTTCCATTGTCTACGATGAGACTAAAGTTAGGTAATAACCCTTTTCTGACCCACAGAAACACTTTCCAAGCCATTAGAAGTGTGACCACAAAGGACATAGAAGAAATGTTAAAACACCTGATGCCCAACACCTGGTATAGTGGTTTTAATGAATGTTATCTCCCATGGGTTCAAGTATTTGAACACTTGGTCCTGATTGTGCTGATTGGGGAGGTTATGGACTATCATAGTTATTGTTCTATTGTTGTGAAAAGGTACCATGACCGCAGCAACTGATAAATGAAAACATTTAACTTTGAGCTTGCATACAGTTTCACAGGGTTAGTCTATGACAATCATGGCAGGGAGCATCGCTGTAGGCTAGCATGAAACTGGAGCTATATCTAAGAGCTTACATCTGATCGATAAGTAGTAGGCAGAAAGAGAGCAAGAATGAGCCTGGCATGAGTTTATGAAACCTCAAAGCCCATCCACAGTGGCCCATCTCCTCCAAGAAGGCCATGGTACCCAATCCTTCCTAAGCAGCTCACCAACTGTGAACTAAACATTTAAGACTATGAGTCTATAGAAGCCATTTCCATTCAAGCCACCACAGTTCACTCCCTGGTCCCCATAGGCTGGTAGACATATTATAATGCCAAAATGCCTTCAGTGCAACTTCAAAATTTACTATAGTCTTTAACAGTCTCAACATAGTTTAAAAGTCCGAAGTCTTTTATGCAGAACAAGGCAATTACTATAACCCTCTGTGAAAGCAAGAAAAGTATGCACTTCTAACAGACAACAAAGTACATTACCATTTCAACAGTTTCTATAGTCTTTAACAGTCTCAACAAGGTTTAAAAATCCAAAGTCCCTTATGAGGCACAAGGCAATCACTGTAACCCTCTGTGAAAACAAAGAAATTACCCACTTCCAACATGCAACAAAATGCATTACCATTTAAGGGGGAGGAAAGGGAATCTATCTTGGACTTGTTCCATATCTTGTCTGTATCCCCTCCTTGGCAGGTACCCCACAGCTCTGGCATCCTGAAATCCAGAAGCTAGTGGTCAAAGCTGTCAAGTCCTGCTACCTGCTGGGGTTGAACTCTGCCCCCTCCTTGAATTACATACATTAGCTTTGATTTGTTGATGGTTTGGGCCTTTATTCACTAAGCTTTGCTTTTCACAAGTTGCAAGCTCAGCTGGGTGGGGTCTTACCCTGAGGGTAGCATGCCCAGTATTCCATTTAGGACCAGACTTCTGGTGCCTTAGCACTTGGAGCGTCTCATCTCCTTGAGCATAAGTTGTGGGTCCAACATTAACTTCCCTGGGGCCCTTTTTTTCTGCAAACTGTGTGTTTCTTTTTTTTTTTTTTTTTTAGCCAGTTGCCCTTCTGGTTTTAGGTCTGCATAAAGAGTGATCACTAAAAATATTGACATAGTCAATATTAGGTTTTCTTGAACTCTCCACTGCCAACATTAGTCTAAAAACTTTCAATTTGGCCTCAGAAAGATTCTTGGGACAAGAGCAAAAAGCAGCCAGATTCTTCGCCAGTATTTCAGAAGAATGGTTTCTTAGCCACTTGCTAATATTCTTCCCCTGTGAAACTTTTTGAGCCAAGCATCAGTAGTCCACTCTGTTCTCAGCACAACAGTTTCTCCAAGTTCTACAAGGATAGTCTGTTGAGGCCTGCTTACAGCATTCAAATGCTGTTCTACTCCAAAGTCCAAAAGTCTTCTATATTCCTTCAAATGACAGTATAGAGAGGCCTGTCACACTAATACCATAGTTCTTGATAACAATTTCTGTCTTAGTTCCTATTTTATTTTTGCAAAGAGACACCATGACCACCACTACTAATTGCGTGCCTCAAATTTGTGAGCAGAGTAAATGTTAATAGTTCTTAACACACATAACACACACAGATAATAATAATAATAATAATAATAATAATAATAATAAATGTGAGGTAATGGATATGTTAAGCAGGTCTCCTACTTCATAAGAAACATGTATCAAATCATGGCCTTATGCACAAAGACACACACACACACACATATGTGTATATATATATATCTTGCGGGCCACAAGGATATATCATAGAGATTCTGTTAGTTGTTTGGCAGCACTCTTACCCTGGGAGGAAAGGTCATGAAACATGACAGAATCCACTAACAAGAGTTTTATTAAGATAGGAAAGAGAGACAGACCTAACAGGCCTGCAGAAAACACACATGAAAAAAGATGGAGTTGGGAACATGGTGCCAGCTTATAAAGGTTGGGCCGTGCCTGCACACACAGGCCCATGTGGCTATTCCTCACATGCACGTAGATCACATGGTTGCTCTTCGCGCTTTACACAACCATGCAAAGCCACGGGGTCCTGGTCACACGAGACGTTTTAACCCTGATAGGGCTATTTTGACCTGGAAATGGCTAGGCGGAAGTGTCTAGGACCACTGGGCATATGCAACCATGGGGGCATATTGTGAATCCCTATCAGATTCAGCTGTGTATTAAAGCTGAACTTTGACTGGCCAAGGGTCTGCCAAAAGGCAAAGCCATTTATTATTAATATTTGGTGTTACTCAGCCTTTAATATTCCCGCTGTCTTCTGCTATGAAATCCTTGTGTGCCCAGACCTACTGGTAAACAACTCAGCTCCCCTGACCTGCTGAGCCTACAAAGTTACTAACTGCCCTGCTGAGTTTAGGAGACAAGCTGGCTGGAGTGGCATAGCTTTGTTTCCTGTGCTAATGAAGCTCAGACCATCCCCTTGCCTTGAGGAGGCAGGGAAGGAGGGGCCCAGGGAAAGAAAAGGCAGGTATATTCTATAGACAGGGACAGAACAGCATGGTGAGAGAGGAGAGGATGACAGAGGTTCCATAGAGGGTAAGCAGATCTCCAGTAGAGTTTTCTGAGTGCCAGGAGTAGAGAGTAGCAGAGATAGAGAAAGAGGGTATAGAGGATGAAGATGAGGCTGAATGCATAGGAGTTAGTCCTTAGCAGGATTATGAGCTAGGGAGCTAGATGGAATTGCAGTTATGGAGACAGGATTTCATCCCAGAGAAATAAAGTAGACTGATATAGAGCTTGGTATGTCTAGAGTTGTTCCTGCCTTGAATGCCCAGTGGAGCTATAGCTGAACTAATAGAATTTTGTCTTAGAGGAATAAAATCAACAGACATAAAAACACAGTATATGTAGATTTTTCTTCCCTCAGATCCCACGCCTGACATAGCTAAGCCCCTTGGACCCTGGGAATTATATATACATGTGTGTGTGTGTGTGTGTGTGTGTGTGTGTGTGTGTGTGTGTATTCAATCATATCACAATTAAGCTAAACAATTTTAAGGGAAAAGATACTAAAGATTGTTCAGGATAACTCCAAAACTCTTTCTAATTTCAAGGAACTTGGAAGTAAAAGAGACAGCAAGTAAATGTAAGCCTAACCATACTACCCCAGGTATTTCTCCATAACTCAACATGCTTTGAGAGCCTGATTGTCTACTTTAAAATTTCCAGGGAATTGTGAAAACTAATCCAAAATATATCCTCATTTGTTACATGAAAATATTTATGATAATATTAATAATATTTAATATTAAATTATTAGTGATCATAGTTCTAACTTCTCACTTTCTATTTCTTTCTTTCTTTTTAATTATGTATGCACTGTTCTGCCTGCATGTGTCCCTGCAGGCCAGAAGAGGGCACCAGATCTCATTACAAGTGGTTGTGAGCCACCATGTGGTAGCTGGGAATTGAACTCAGAACTAAGTTGGTGCTCTTAATCACTGAGTCTCTCCAGCCCCTCACTTTCTAAAATTGTGCTTAGTAGTGTTCTGCCCAGAATAGGACCCCCAAACAGACCACCGGAGACTGAAGATTGTCCAGAATACAAAAGCAAGGTTTATTAGATCCAATGTGCATAGTTCAAGCTAGCAGGAAACTCTCGTCCACCATGCCCAACACCACAAGGCAGGGAGGAAAGTTCCTCTTTTGGGGGGGGAAGTTAGTTTTTACAGGCAAAAAACACAAAATTCCTTAGGAGGGAGAGGGTTAGTATAGGTACATCCTTGATTGGTCCAGTTTTTCCTGGGCCTGGACTTTGTCTTATTTCAATTTATCTGTTTGCCCTGTCAGGAGTTTTACAGCCCATCTCCAGGGTCAGGTCATGTTATCTCCAGAGAGGGGCAATTTGTGGTTAATCTGTCACCACCAGACATCCTGGCTTTGTTCTTTTGAGAACACCTGACTTCACCCTCTCCAGGGAAGGGGAACTGATTCAGTTCTGTTTATTTTAAGCTATCTCTTCTCTCAGCTCTTTTGGGTTTGGGGGGGAACTGTGTCTGGGACTTGGTGGGGGTCTTTCAGTAGGAGAGTCACAATCACATCAGGTTGGCTTAGGACATCATTATTCCTTTGTGACACATGTTTTCCCAAAAATCCTCACATAATAACATGCTTACGAAGAAAAAAAATATCCATGTCCATGAACTCACTTGTGCTTATCATATATATGAGTTATTTCCTGATAGATTGATAGCAAAAGTGCATAAAACAGCATGAAGTGAAGGAGTTTTAATAAAGTTCTGATAGTAGAAATTTGGGTTGAATTTCTTTATGCTTATAAATGAATTATTTTGCATCATATGGGTATGTACAATGTTGATTTAAAAATCATCTTTTTATGTATTCTAGTAAAGCAGGTATCTGAAGTTAATTTCTATTTCTTAATCATAGAGAATATGATTTGCATAATGTAAATGATTCAAACAGCTCAAAGTATAGACACATAAATTCTTAGGAATTTTGCTTTATTTTCTGTAAAAAACAATATTGTCAGAAGACAAACATTCAGTTTTGTTTTACAGTTGATATTTTAGTGTATTTAGACTTGATAATACATATGACAATTATATCATTTCATAGGTCTTTTGTTAGCAATGAAATGATTTTGCCCTTGTTCACTACAGAAAAATCTATTTTTATGACAGTAATTTTATGTTTATGCAATTGTTTAAAAGACAACTTTTTATTTAGGCCATAAAATTCAAAAGAGCTATAACCCAAAGTAGCCAAAATATATGTGTTTAATAAAGCAGACATGCAATGACCCATCTCATTTCATTAAATAGTTTTTAAAAGAATATTTCAGATTTTTTAATAAGTAATTTTTTTCTTTATTATTATGTGTTTTAAATTTTATACATCAGCCATGGGTTCCCCTGTCCTCCCTCCTCCCGCTCCCATCCCCACCTTCCCCCCAGCCCCTCCCCTCCATTCCCATGTCCTCCAGGATCAAGGCACCCCTGGGGATTCATTTAAACCTGGTGGATTCAGTACAGGCAGGTCCTGTCACCTCCTTCCAGACTGAGCAAAGTGTCCCTGTGTAAGCCCAAGGTTTCAAACAGCCAGCTCATGCACTTAAGGACAGGTCCCCATCCCACAGCCTGGGTGCCTCCCAAACAGTTCAAGCTATTCAATGGTCTCACTTATCCAGAGGGCCTGCTCCAGCTGGGGGCTCCACAGCCTTTGGTTCATAATTCATGTGCTTCCATTCTATTGGCTATTTGTCCCTGTGCTTTTTGCAATCTTGGATTCAACAATTCACGCTCTTGCAGACCCTCTTCTTTCTCGACACTTGGACACCTGGAGCTCCACCTGGGGCCTCGCTGAGGATCTCTGCATCCACTTCCATCAGTTATTGGATGAGAGTTCCAAGACGACTGTTATCAGATTTTAATATGTACTTTTTCTAGTCATAGAATTTTAAAAAGCAAATTCAACTCTGATTCAAAATATTGATACTATTTTGTTGTGGGATAATCTTTTTGTGCACTGTGAAGAGGTATCTTTGCTAAGGTGCCTTTTGATTGGTTTAATAAAGAGAAGAATGGCCAATAGTTAGGCAGGAGAGGATAGGCAGGATTTTGGGGGAGAGAGAAAAAGAGAAGCTGAATCGAGGTACGTGGAGATTCCAGTAGGACACCAAGTTGGACATACAGAATGGGGGAGAAGTAAAACAAAAGACCATGAGGCAGAATGTAGATTAATAGAAAAAGTTTAATAAGAGCTAGTTGGGGACAAGCCTAAGCTAAAGACTCGGCTTTCATAATTAATAAGAAGTCTCCACATCATTTTTTTTTTTGAGCTGGCAGTCCCCAGAAAAGTCAAACAACAGTATTTGATGTTAATAAATGCACTGGAATCTCCAGCGAAACAGAAGTCAGATATTTGTCCTGGTTCTGTGTTTCCTCCAATCCACACATTGCTTATTACTCATACACATGGAAATACATTTTCTCAAAACTTTGTTAATAATTGCTTCATAATGATATTCTTTGAAAAAATGATAAACTTTCATAGACATTTCAGTTAATACAACTGTAAAGATCAATCGACCATGTACTTAATATTTGTGTTTCTTTATCAGAAACAATATATAAAAAAATCCAGTTTAACATACATAAATATTTAGTTTATATTCTGATAGAAAAAGCATTATTTCATATTTTGTACAAATTAAACATGATTTATGTTTTATTTAATAGAGATATATTTATAATATTTCAAGGATTCAGCGTGTTGTTACATTATATTAGAATATTGTCTCAAGGCTATTCTAAAAGAGGACTAAATAATATTTCAAATTATCTCTTGCTTGTTTATATATACTATTTGTTTCATTGGCCCTTAGCAAAGACTTATTTCTCTGTTATAAGTTATAGAAAAGTGGTATCCTTTTATTTTAAAATGTTGTTACTTTTCAGTGTAGGTGCAATAATTTGGTTTATTGGTGGGGGATATCAAACACATATTGAGAGAAAGATTCATTTACAGCTCCAGAGAAAGTAACATATTTTAAATTGCATCTAACCAGATATCACTTACTCTAGATGTTGTTGCTCACTTCTCTTCTCACCATGGAAAATCTTCAGTTTCAATTCAAGTGTCAGATGTCTCTATACATCTGCAAGCTGTCTTGACATGTCTTGGAAGACCTCTTTAGTTGCTTTTGCTCCTAAACAGATGACAGGTTCATGGTAATCTTATCTTACAAAGTAATGCATACAACATTACTTCCTGCAATTGTCATCTAACATTGTCTGGAAAATTATACCTCAGAAGACGACTGGTGTGTTAGTATAAAGCATATTATAATCAATTATTTAGTGTTGAGATTTTACTATCCATCATCCTGATGCTTTGGAAGGAAAGTTGCTTATAAAGTAGCATACTTTGCAAATAAAATAGAATATACATCTCTCTAACATAAGTATGTTAAATTTTTGTTTTTTAAACATAATGAGAGGATGACAAAAG